>NC_135492.1:45990149-46291816 GCF_052094955.1 Ictidomys tridecemlineatus | reverse complement strand
CTCCACGGGATGGAAGGTCAGGATGATTATCCACCCATTCTGTATGAGTCATCCCAAGAGGCATTAACTTCTCTGAACTTTCTGGCTGCTGAAGTCTCTGCTAAGCAAGCCCAGTGATTTGACAGAAAGCCCAAGGATAGGAAAACAGGATATCTGAATGGGCCACGTTAAGACACTGAGCCACAGCCGCAGCTGAAGTCAGGTGAAACAAGGGGCAGGTTTCCTAGGCCACAGAAGATCTCCTACAAGTGTGTTTTCAACTGTGTCACCTCGAGTTTTGGGGTTCTTCTACAAAGAAGCCCCAGGGAGGACGGAGAGAAGCTTGGTGTATCAAGTCAAGGTTCTCCAATATTTAGTTTAAAATGTAAAAGGGGATTATTATGGAAACTGGCTCACTTGATTATGGAGGCTGAGTGCCATCATATGCTGTCTGCAAGCTGGAGAACAAGGAAAGCTGGTGATAAAATTCTATCTGAATCCTAAAGCCTGAGAACCTAGAGGGAACGCAGGGACCAGTGATGTAAATCTCAAAATCTGAAGACCCAAGAACTTAGAGATCCTCCCTTCTAGGATTTTTCAATCATAGTAAAGGACAATCCTGCTTTAGTTCATAATCACCCTATGAACTAATCACTATTGCTTAGGAGGACAGTTATTCTAAAACTTCAGCCAGTTATCAAAATTATCTAGAAGATTTGTCAAAACATACTTAGCATGTCCTATTTCCAGATTTTCTGATTTTGCAGAAATATGCACTTTATTAACAAGTTACGGGTGATGCTAATATTCTAGACCACACTTTGTATAACACTGGCTGCAGGGAAGAGGGACTCTTAATCAAATCAAGTCACAGGAATAGCTCAGGTTCTAAACGGGCACAGTAAGGGGAGAAATAAATTCCAACCTTAGATGGGAATCTGTGTCTACCTATCATCTACTACAGGAGACGTGGGGAAGAGATCTAACATAAGGGTAATTGCATTCAAGAAGAAAAAAGGAAAGAGAATAAAGGATGTGTTAATCAAACCTTTAAAAACTGTTTAGGGAGATGAAAATGCCAACTGCCTGATTAGATCATACTGTACACATGTATTGAATTATCGCTATGCCCCATAAATATTTATGATTTAAATAATAATTAATAAAATAATTTTAAAATCAAGCAATTAAAAAAATGAGTGCCAATGTATTTGAAGAGACGATTGCTGAAAATTTTCCAAAATGAATGAAAGACTCCAACCTCATAGATTCAAGAAGCACTACAAAACCCAGCAGGAAAATCTCACTCAGTCACATCATGGAAGGAAAGAAGGAGCAAAAAAAGTCAAAGGGAGAAGCTTCAGACCTGCCAAGGAAAGATGACATACTACCTTTAGAGAAACAACAACATATGCAGGTGACGTCTCAAAATAAGTGACAAAAATCCATGAGGAAAAATAGGGTGACATACTTGGTACATTGCAAGTAAGCAAACCTACAACTTAGAATTCTATTGAGTAAAAATATCCTTCAAAAAGTAAAGCAAATTTAAAATATTCCTAAACAAACAAAAAAAGAATAAACAGGAGGGAGACAAAGCTGTGTTCAGAAGAAAAGTTTCTGATTAAAAATGCACTCATTTTAAGATAATGACTGAACATTAATAATCTAATAGTCAAAGAAATTAGAAAAACAACAAATAAAATCTAAGAGAAGTATTAGGAAGAAGTAATGAAGATAAAAACAAAAGTTAATGGATTAAAAAACAATTCAACATGCAAATTAATAAAGCCAAATAATGGTTCTTCAAAATAATGAATAAATCTAATAAGCACCTATCCAAAATGATTGAGAATAAAAGTGCACAAAGTCTGAACATCAAGAATAAAAATGGGACATCCCTAGAGACACTACAAATATTAAAAAGGAATCAAGTTGATATTATGAAAAATTCTATGCTAATAAATACAAAAATTTAAGTGGTTTATTTTAGGACTGCTTTCTAGAAGGACACAATGTAAAAAAAAAAAAAAAAAAAAAAAACGAGAGATGAAAACCTTAGTGTTTCTTTACTACTTTTTCAATATTGAATCCATAGTTTGTTTGTTTGTTTATTTATTTATTTATTTATTTTTATTATTTAATAGCCAATACTAGCCAATTTCTGTCAAGCCCCAGGGATTGAACCCAGGGGCTCTTAACAACTGAGTCACATCCGCAGCCCATTTTTTAAAATTTTATTTTGAGACAGGGACTTGCTAAGTTGCATAGAGTGTCGCTAAATTGCTGAGACTGGCTTTGAACTTGTGATTCTTCTGCCTCGGCTTCGGAAGCTGCTGGGGTTATAGGTGCTCATGCTGAGCAGAATCCACAGTTTATACAGCTTTCCACAAGAAAATGTCCAGCCCTATATTGGCTCCTTTATTAAATTTCTTTAACATTCAATAAAGAAATAACATGACCTTACACAAAGACTTCCAAACATTAGAAAAGGAGGGGGAAATACCAACTCAAATACCAACTCGTTTTTTAAAGATAACGTAAAATTATCCTAAAATCTGAACGTAAAATTATCCTAAAATCTGATGAAAAACTACTAGCCAATTTCTGTTAATAATGTACATCCATATATATCAAGAAGTTAAATCCAGCAATTTTTTAAAAGGCTAATGCATCATGATCAAGTTGAATTTCTTCCAGAAATGTAAGCTTGGCTCAACTGTCAAAATGTTAATTCACAAAATCCACCATATTAACAAAATGGAAAATAAATCATCGAATCATTTCAACAGATGCAGAAAAAAAAGATTTTATGAAATTCAACACCTATGAAGATTAAAAGCTTAGCACACTAGGAATAGGAGAAAAATATCCTTAATCTGACAGATGCTATCTAAAAAGGGAGGAGGGACTACAAAAATATTATGCTTCCTGGTAAAATACTGAAAGCTCTTTCTCTGAAATCAACCTTATGAACAGAATCACTACTATCATTACTTCTACTCATTATTGTGCTGAACCTCTTGGACAGTTTGATAAGAGAGGAAAAGGAAGGTAAAATAATTGAAAAGGAAGAAATACAAGTTCTGTGTACAGATGGCAGGATCATACGTAGAAAAATCCTAATACGTCTGTTAATTTTAATACTAATCGATGGATTTAGAAAGTTCACCAGAAACACATTAGTTTAAAAAAAATGATTGCATTTTCATGTCAGAAGAAAATATTATTAAAGAGAGTTTAGTGTTGTTGTTTAGGTTTTGATCTGTGGTGCCGGGCAGCCAATCCAGGTCTTAGCCAAAGTTAGGCAAGTGCTTTACCCCTGATCCTCACCCCTGGCCCAAGAGAAAGAAATTTTAAAAAGAAGACCCCTTGTAATAGAATCCACAAAACCCAAATATTTACAAATAAGTCTGTGTAAATTTGAGTAAAATATCAAGCTGAAAACTTCAAAAAATTACTGATGATGCATAAAACAAAAATAGCCAATTCCAGCTCCTTCCTACCCTACCTAAAGAAGAAGGGAAAGAAGCACTGGTGAGGGTCTAATTCCAGGGCTCATGTAAAGATTGTGACTTAATCGCAGGACTATTGAGAGCTTCATCTTTCCCTGTGAATTAAAGCCATACAACAGAGGTTCCTTTTACCCCACAGATGCCATGATCAGCTTTCAATAAGAAATGATACATCATTCAAAAAAAGCAGAAAAACATATTTGAAGAGAGAGGAAACAGGCTTGCATACTGCAAGGATGTTGTCATTATCAGACTGAAGTTTTAAAACAACACCATTAAAATACTAAGTGCTCTAATGGGAAAATTAAGCTGAATGCCATAACAGATGTGCAGTGTAAACAGAGAGATGGAAATTTCGAGGGGAAAAAAAAATCACAAAGAAATGCCAGGGATCAAAAACCCTGCAATAGAAATGAAGAGTGTCTTTCTCGGTTCAATAATAGACTATTGAATGGCTGAGGGAAGATTCTCTGCGCTCGAGGACATGTCAAAAGAAACTTCCCAAACTGAAAAACAAAGAGAAAAATTACTGTTAAAAAGGGTGGAGGAATCCGTTAACTGGAGGAGAACTGTGGGATGACCACAAGGAGGACCACAAGAAAGGCAGAGAAACAGAAGAAATACCAGAAACAATAATGACTGAGAATATCAGATACTAATATCAGATACTAAAGCAGAGATCCAGGAATCTCAGGGAACACTAAACAGGGTATATGCCCCAAACAAAAACAAACAGACAAAAGACAACAACCACATGTAACCATGAGACGGTCAAGCTGCACAAAATCAAAGATAATGAAAACCTTGAAAGAAATCAAAGGGGCAGGGAACACCTTACCTGCCAATAGAGAAGCAAAGTTAAGAATCATGTGCAAATATTCCTCAGAAACTGGGCAAGCAGGAATAGAGTGCAGTGGAATATTAAAAGTGTTGAGAGGAAGAAATTGCCAGCTTGGAATTCTATACATTGCAAAATTATCTTTCAAAGGTGAACGACTTTCTCAGACAAAAATGTGTTAGACTCTAGACCTGAGTTAAAAAAAAATGTGAAAAGAAATATTTTGGAAAGAAAGGTCAAAAACCTAGATTCATATTAATGAAGGAAGAGCATTGGGAAAGGAATAAGTGAATGTAAAATAAAAACTTCTATTTTTATTCTTCTTCATTAGTCTAATAGGGAGGTTTGTTCAGAACAATAAGAGCAATAATGTATTTGAAAAGGACAGATTATATATAAGTGAAATGAACTGTAGTAATGATGTAAGAAATGGGAGTGTATGAATATTTTATAAGGTTCTTGCACTATCATGAAGCAATACAGTATTATGTGAAAATAGACACAGAATAGTTTTAGAAATATACTGAAATCCCTAGAAAACAACTAAAAGAATTTTTAAGAAGAAGTCTAATTGATATGTCAAGAAAAGAGAGAAAAATAGGGTTTTAACTGTATGCAGTTAAAACCATAAAAGGCAGGAAAAGTGGATGGCAAAAATATTAAAAAAAAATAAGGGTAATGATTAGGAAACACTACAAATGTAGTGGATATTAATTCAGCCATATTTACAATCACTTTAAATGCCAATGGTCTAAATTCATCAAGTGAAAAAGATAGGTAGTGGATCAAAAAAGAAGACCTCCCTACATGTTGTTTAGATAAAAGGCACTTTAAATACTGTGCTAGCAGTAATTAAAAGAAAGCTATAAAACTATGGAGCCAACTTAGGTGCCCTTCAACAGATGAATGGATAAAGAAATGTGGTATATATACACAATGGAATATTAATCAGTCTTAAAAAAAGAATGGAATTATTTCACATGCTGGAATGAATGAAGCTGGAGAATATAATGAAAAGTGAAATAAGCCAATCCCAAAGAACCAAGAGCCAAATGTTTTCACTGATATGTGTGATGCTAATTTACAATGACAGAGGAGTAGGGCTAGGGAAGGATAGAGGTACTTTGGATTAGACAGAGGGGAGTGAGAGGAGGGGGGATATGGGGATAAGAATGATAGTAGAATGAATCTCACATCATTACTCTATGTGCATATATAATTGCATGATTGTTGTAATTCTACATTATATTCAAGATGAATGAGAAGTTATACTCCATTTAGTATGATATGTCAAAATGCATTTTACTGTCATGGATAATTAGAACTAATAAAAATTTAAAAAGAAATCTACAAATTTCAGTTGGAGCAGAATTCAGAGCAATGTAAATGTTCTGGGACAAAGGTAGACATTACATAGTGATAAGGAACACATGATAATCCTTACCCTATGCCCTTAAGATTAGTGCATCAAAATACAGGGTGCAAAACAGAGAACTACAATGAGAAACAGATAAATCTACTATTTTTAGAGTCTCTTCTTTAAGGAAAATAAAAAGGAGACACAGAGACAAGATGCAGAGGCAGGAAAGAAATGTCAGAGAGGCCAAGTTGCCAAGCCTTATTTATTTCAATGGGTTACTTTAGGTCATTGGCATCATTAGTATATATTGTTCATTGCATTACTAAGCAGGTTACACACTTGCAATATTATGCAGCTTATTCCTCAGTTACATACCAAGTTGCAATGTGCAATGTTAGGAGATTTGTGTAGCTCTCCAGAAAGCCCATTGTATAAAGTTCCTGTTATGTGGACAAGTATAGGCTCAGTGAAACATTGTGGTTGTCTAACAAGAGAGTTCCTTTATTCCCAGGAGCCATGTGCCTGAGATCAAGGTCGAGGCTGATAAGACTCTAGCGCATTGCCACAGCAGCTAGACAAAGCCCATGTACTAGTTATCTCACTTTAGTTCCTAGGAGAAACTGCAGGGCATTCTAAGGGTGGGAAACAGAGTGCCAGTTATCCCCTGGGAGTTGGCTCAGCAGAGAAATGCTTCCCTGTATATTTTCACAGTCAGAATCCCTACACTCTTCTTTTGTTTTTGTAAAAAATAATAATAATTATTTTTTTATTAGTGCATTATAATTATACAAAATAAGGGGATTCATTTTGCCGTATTCATACACGCACATAACAATGATGGTCTCATTCCCCTGTACCTTCCCTTTCACTCTCCTTCCTTCCCCATCCACTTATTCTACTCTACTGAACTCCCCGCTAATATTATTTTAATTAAGGCATTTTAAATCTGTCTATGTATATCATTGTGATATACTCACATATGGAATACTCTACTTTATTGGTCTTCCTTCTATTTTCACAAGATCTCCCTTTTTCATTACTTTCCCCAGTTCCCTCTCTAGCTCTCACATAAAAGAGAAACATTTGATCCTTCACATTCTGAGTCTGGACTATTTCACATTGCAAGATGTTGTCTAGTGCCATTCATTTTTACCTGAAAATGATGTAACTGCATTTTTCTTTGTGGCTGAGTAGAATTCCATTATGTATATACACCACACTTGATTTATTCATTCTTCTGTCAACAGGTACGTGTAGGCTGGTTCCCTGACTTGGCTATTGTGAATTGCACCTCTATAGATATTGATGTAGCTTATCACTGTAGTATGCTGATATTAGTTCTTTGGGTAAACACCAAGGAGTGAGATAGCTGGGTCACGTGGGAGTTTCATTTCTAGGTTTTTGAGGAAACTCAATACTGCTTTCCAGAGCAGTTGTACTAATTTGAAGACACACCAACAATGTATAAAGTGTATCCTTTCTCTTTATACTCACCTGCAATTATTATTATTTGTATTCTTGGTGATTACTCTTCTAACTAGACCAAGATGAAATCTCAGTGTAGTTTTGATTTGTATTCCCTTGGTTGCTAAGGATGTTGAACAGTTTTTTCATACATTGTTGACCATTTGTATTTCTTCTTTTGAGAAATGTCTGTTTAGATCATTTGCCCCTTTACTGATTTGGGTGCTATTTTTTTATGTTAAGTTTTTTAAATTATTTATGTGTTCTGTATATATTCTGTATATTACTCCCTTGTCAAAAGAATAACTGGCAACTATTTTCTCCCATTCTGTAAGCTCTGTCTTCATGCTCTTATTTCCTTTTCTGTGCAGAAAGTTTTTAATTTGATGCCATTGGTTTTCTTTATTGAGGAATTTGGTTCATGCACCAATATGTCGGAGTGCTGATACTTCGTTTTCTAGGCGTTTCATTGGTTATGATCTAATTCTCAGGACTTTGATTCACCTTGATTTTTTGTGCAAGGTGAGAGGAGATCTAGTTTCATTCTTCTATATGTGGATATTCTCCCTTTGTTTAAAGGCTATCTTCAACACGTTTTGGGGGGATCCTTTGTCAAGGATCAGATGACTGTATATCTGTGGGTTTGTCTATAAGTCTTTTATTCTATTCCACTGGTATTCATATCTGTTTTTCATATCAATACCAAGCTGTTTTTGTTACTATAGCTCTGTTGTATAATTTGAGATCTGGCATTGTGATATTTCTAGTATAGCTTTTATTGCTCAGGATTGCTTTAGCTATTTTGGATCTTTTATTCTTCTATAGGAATTCTAGAACTATTGTTTTCTAATTCTGTGAAGAATGTAATTGATATTTTGAGGGATATCTATTGATTTCTAAGGCCACTTCGACAATATTAATTCTGTATATCCAAGAACATGAGAGGTCCTTTCATCTTATAAAATCTTCAATATCCTTCTTCAGGGTTCTGTAACTTTGATTATAGAGGTCTTTCAAATCCGAACTTAGATATATCCCTAGTTATTTTATTTTATTGTGAATGGAATTGTTTTATTGATTTCTTTCTCGGCAGATACATTACTGGAACATAGGAAATCTATTGATTTTGTATGTTTATCTTATATTCTTCTACTTTGATGAATTGATCAGTTCTAGGAGTCTTCTTGTGAAGGTCTTTGTGTCATATTATCAGGAAACAGAGATAGTTTAATGACTTCCTTTTCTACTTGTATACACCTTTAATTTCCTTTTCTTACCTGATTGCTCTGGCTAGGGTTTCAAGAAGTATATTGAATAGGAATGGTGAGAGTGGAAACCCTTGTCTTGTTCTTAATTTTAAAGAAAATGTTTTTAGTTTTTCTCCATTCAGTATGACGTTGGCTTTGGGTTTGTCATATATAGACTTTATGATACTGAGGTAGGTTCCTAGTTTTTTCAGTACTTTTCACATGAATGGGTGCTGGATTTTGTCAAAGTTTTTTTTTTTCTGCAACTATTGATATGATCATGTGATTATTTGCCTTTAATTCTAGTTATGTGATGAATTATGGCTATTGATTTATATATGTTGAACTAAATATGCAGCCCTGGGATGAATCCAACTTAACCATGGTGTACAATCTTAATGTGTTTTTGAATGTAGATTTCTATTAAACAAACAGTGCTAAGTTTGTTTTAGTTTTTAAAATTTCTGCAACTACGTTCATCCAGGATATTGTTCTATTATTTTCTCTCCTTGAAGTGTCCTTATCTGGTTTGGGTACCAGAGTGATACTGGATGCAAAGAAATGTCTTAAGAATCCATCTGGTTGGAAGGCTTTTCTTTGTTGGAAGGCTTTTTGCTACTCTTTTAATTTTGTTGTTTGCCATTGGCCTGTTCAGGTTTTATATATCCTCTTGGTTCAATTTGGGTAGATCATATGAATGTAGAGATTTGTCAATATCTTCTAGATTTTTCAATTTATTGGAATATCAGTTTCCCAAATAGGCCCTAATGATCTTCTGCACTTCATTACTTCCTTAGTGATATCTCCTTTTCCATGTCTTATTTTGTTAATGAAGGTCTCTCTCGGTCTCTCTTGGTCTCTCTCTCTCTCTCTCTCTCTCTCTCTCTCTCTCTCTCTCTCTCTCTCTCCCTCCCTTCCTCCCTCCCTCTCATCTCTTTGGTTAGTTTGGTTAAGGGTTTATCAATCTTGTTTACATTTCAAAGTATTAATTCTGTTGCATTGATCCTTTGTATTGTTTTTAATTTTCTATTTCACTAATTTTATCTCCAATTGTAATTAGTACTGTCTTCTACTGGTTTTGAATTAGTTTGTTCCTGCTTTTCTAGGGCACTGAGATATAGCATTAGATAGTTTATTTGGGAGCTATTTTTTTTTACTTAATGCTATAGACTTTTCTCCTAAAACTGCCTTCATAGTGTCCCTATGATTTTGATATATTGTGTCACTATTCTTCCTTTATAAAAAATTTTATTTCTCCCCTTATTTCTTCTATGATACATTCCTCATTTAAAAAAAAACTTTTGTTCAATCTCCACATTTATATAGTTCCTATAACTTTTCTTTCTATTGATTTATAATTTAATCCATTATGATTTGAAAACATGAAAGGGATTATATCTTTTTTGTTTGTTTTTGATATGATTTGCTTTGTGTACTAAAATATGGTCTATTTTAGAAAACATTCCATGAGCTGCTGAGAATCAAGTGAATTCAGTTGCTGTTGGATGATATATTCCATAAATGTTTATTAGGTCCACTTGGTGTATAATATTATTTATGTTAGAAGTGTCTTTAGGAATTTTATACCTGGATGACCTATTAGTGAAAGGGGAGTATTGAAACCATTCAGTATTATTGTATTGGGGGTCTGTATGGGATTTAATGTCAAGAAGGGTTTGTTTGATGTAATTCAGTGCATCAATTCTTGTGGCATAAATATTTACAATTGTTATATTTTCTTGTTGAATTATCATCCTTTGCCAGTATGTAATGGCCTCCCTTGTAAGTTATGTGTTACTAGAAATCTGCTTTGTCAGTATACTAATAGCTACTCCTGTTTGTTTTTAGACTCTTTTTGCATGAAGTATCTTTTTCCATCCTTTTATTTTTAGCCTATGCACATCTCTGCCTATGAGTCTCCTGAAACCAACATATAGTAAAGTCTTGTTTCTTAATTGATTCTGTCAATCTGTATCTTTAATAGGAAAGTTGAGACCATTTACCTTCAGAGTTATGATGGAGACATGTTTATTATTTCCTGCCATTTTGGTTTGTTTCATAAATGTAATTCAGTATTAATTTTCAATTGCTCAACTGCCCTTTTGGTGAGCTTCATCTTTTGGGGAGCTCTGGAATCGGTTTTTGAGTTTTCTGTGTGTAAGCACTTTGTTAAGTATTTTCTGTACTGCTGGCTTAGTGATCATGAATTCTTTTAGTCAATCCTATCTTTTCACTTTGCAGTTCTCTTTCTATTCTGAATGATAGGTCTGTCGAATATAGCAATCTTGTTTGGCAGTTCCTTTTTTCAGAGCTTGGATTATCTCATTCCAAGCCCTTCTGGATTTGAGAGTCTGAGCTAAGAGATCAGAAGTGAGCCTTATTGGCTAATCTCTAAATGTGACCTGACATTTTTCTCTTGGGGCTTTTAATAGTCTATCCTATTCTCTCCATTAGGCATTTTGATTATGAAGGGTCTTAGAGAGGTTCTTTTTTCTATTTTGTCTATTCGGGGTTCTATCTGTATCCTGTATGTGTATGTCCATCTCATTTCTAAGGCTTAGAAATTTTTTCTGCTATTATTTCACTTAAACATTTCAGAATGTCATAAGCATGTATCTCCATGCCCTCTTTGGTCCCAGTGATTTTTGGGCTTTCATTTCTTATTTTTTTCTTCACTGCTTATGAGTAGCTAAGTTTATATACCCTGTATCAAAGCCTGAAGTTTTGTTTTCTGTGCAACCTAATCTGTTGATTATACTTTCAAGTGAATTTTTACTTTGATATATTGTATCTTTCATTCCCAGGAGTTCTAATTGGTTTCTTTGCAGAATGTCTATCTCTTTATTGAAATAATCTTTTGCCTTTTATAATTATTCTCTTAATTCATCCCTTAGGTGTTCTTTTAGCTCATTAGTCACTTCAATAATCAATTTTTTTTGGTAATCTTTCTCTGGGATTTCATCTCCTTCATTATCTGTGGGTCCCTCTTCAGGTGATTGTAGGTTGAACCGAGAGAGTTATTGCCTATTTTCTCATGTTTTCAGAGGTCTGAGACTTGTGCAAGTGTTGAGATGGATTCATTTTCCTCTTTCTTGAGGGTGTCCACTGGTGTGTACTTATCCCTTTTATAATACTTTATGTGTTGTTTGTGTTTCTTACCTTCGACACCTGCTCAATGTAATCCAAGTGTTCATTTCAACTACCAATGCCTCTCAGTTTGCTACTAGAGAACTAATAATTTAATTCTCTCTTGGGAAGCTGACATAATATTGTTCCTCTCTGGAACAAGAGGAATCATAAATTGGTTTTGTACACAACACATTACATAGGCTCATGACATAAGTTTTGAGCAAGTAGAATCTAGATATTATTACCAACAAGAGCAATGTTTCTTTTACAGGTGCCCATATTGTGCTGGTCAGTTTATACCTTCATCCAGATCAGAAGGTTCTAGTTGGACCATGAATATTGCCTGGGGTATGTGCTTTGAGGGATTTGACAATGAATTAGAAGAACATGAATCTTGCATGTATGCCTTCAAAATATTTTAAAAGTGCAACTGAGTTTGCCATTTAGTATTGCAACTTCATAATTGATGGGCTTGATTGAATTACTGATATTAGCCAACTATTTGTAGAAGGTGTCAGATGCTATTTTGAGTTCTTCCTGGTTTGTTTCAATAACATTGTTCGCATGTGTCATACTGACACAGGTGATTTCTTATGTTCTGCTGCGATTTGGCTGGTCCATATATGATACTTCTTGGATATAGAGGAACAGGTAAGATTTTCCACTCATAGTAACATTAATTATACTTTTCATCATCACACTTCCTGCGTTTATAATCTGAGCATTTGATCCTGAGGTACGATTGGAATATAGTACATCAGTATTTGATTTATGATATAACCCATACCCACACAAAATTTTCTACACTCCTAACATAAGTAAGTGTAGTTGCTGTATTTATGAAGTAATAATCTATGGTCAGGGTAATCTTCTAAAATGTGCAATACACAGATGATGACCATTTATGCATCATCTTATGGTTAATATACTATGCTTGTATGAATAATGGATCTTCTCTAGTTGAAATTTGATATTTTATGACCATTGCATATTTGTGGTACTGCTGTGGTGGGAAAAGCTATCAATGATGTTCCAGCTGAAAGTTGAATTACATGTAGTGAGCAATTTCCTGATGCTGAGCTTCCAGAAATCCTAGATTGGTTAGTTTATGATACTGATTTTTGATAAAAATTGTCCGTGTAGCTGAGCATCATCACACACACTTCCAATCCTAGCAACTCAGGAGGCTTACCAAGAGAATCACAGTCTTGAGGCCAACCTCAACAACTTAGCAAGATCCTCAGCAATTCATCAAAACCCTGTCTCAAAAATAAAAACAATATAATAAAATAAAAAAGAATGGGGATATAGCTCAGTGGTTAAGTGCCAGGACCAAGAAAAAAAACTGTCAGTGTTAAAAAATCCACTTAGTACACTATTTCTGATGTCTTGCCATGAACTCTCTAGTAGCTGTCACATCTTATTACATTTTAAGCTGATTCTATTCTATTCTATTCTATTCTATTCCATTCTATTCTGAATCACATAGTACCTGAGAGTTTGTAAACTAGTTTTCATGATGTCCAACTTATGCTTTAGTTGTAATCCAATTGTTCCTGATATTTCTGCCAATCGTCCTGTTTTTGTAACACAGGATGAGTCTGCTAAGCTGAAGCAGACAACGCAGATACTATGTATGCTGTTGATTGTTGGAAAGCATTGATGTTATGTTTGAAATCAGGCAAGTTTTTCTTAATTTCTGCTTTCTGTATCTCTGAAATTGCTAAATTTTCTATTATGCCAAGTGCTGCAAGCAAGGATTTCCTTAAATGGTACTTATCAATGGGAGGTAGATCAGGTAGGTAATGTGGAGATAAATTATATTCTTTAAAAACTGCATGAAGTATCATTACTTTGGTTGTGACAAAATCATTTTTCTGAAATTTTATGTGGATCCTATTTGGTTTGTAGATCATTCTAATTGGAAAGTGCACCAGGGTTTCATAGAGGTTGGGTTTGTAAAGTTTTGTTGCAGATGGTATTCTGGGTATTGTACTGAAACTTATATGTTATTCCAGGATCTTCTGGCTAGTAAAGTCATGTCAAAATAATAATTTGTGAATCCTGGGACAACCTGGGCTGTTTGTCAAAACTAATTTTTGTGCCACATTTGTTACCAAAGTAGATATTACCTTTGTTTAATACTATCTTTATGAACCTTTAGAAATGTGAATTTTATGTCTTCCTGTAGGTAATCTTGGAAGTGTGCTAAAAGTTCTGAATTTATGTCATAATTTGTCTTGTTTTCACAGGTGTCTATGTTTGTAATATGTTCTGCTTTAAACTCTGTTAGTGTGTTCCTAATTTGATATGTCTTGGAGAGTATGGTTTGATTGCTAATGGTGAATTGGAAAGTCATGTACCATAACTTGGAGATAATAGTTTAGGTCCATGAGAATTCCTGTGACCTTTTTGTGATTTGCTTTTGTTTTTGTTTTTAGTTGTTGTTGGACCTTTATTTTATCTACTTGTATGAGGTACTAACAATCAAACCCAGTGCCTCACACATGCTAAGTAAGTGCTTTACCACTGAACCACAACCCCAGCCCCTTTATTGTGATTTTTATATACAGGTCTTAATATAATGTTTAGATAGGTATATTTTGTCTCCAGTAGCCGAACCATCTTATAAAACATTGTGTTTCTTACTTATTTATTTTTTTTAAAGAGAGGGGGGAAAGAGAGAGAGTGAGAGAGAGAATTTTAATATTTATTTTTTAGTTATTGGCGGACACAACATCTTTGTTTTGTATGTGGTGCTGAGGATCGAACCCGGGCCGCACGCAGGCCAGGTGAGCGCGCTACCACTTGAGCCACATCCCCAGCCCTGTGTTTCTTATTTAGATGAAGGCGTCTATATTGCCAAAATTTTGTCTGTCACTGTCTTTAGTATCTCTCTACCATCTGATGACCATGTAACTCCTAAAAATATAAGGTCCTATTTTTTTTCCACACTTATTATTATTTATGATCATTGTGTCATCTATATAGGATATGATCAATGAGTAATATTTAGTTAATTTGAGAGGAGAGTATTGAATGAATTATTAATGGACTATTTAAATAGGCTTATGGGTCCTAAGTTATACTCCCTGTATGTATAATATGTCCAAATACACTCCACTGTCATATATATCTAAAAAAAGGACAACATTTTTAAAAAGAAAAACATAAATAGACTTGTGGCTATTGGTATTACTTGCTTTCATGTGTAAAAGTAGTAAGAACATATCTGACATGTCCATCGTCTCACAGAATTTTCCATTATGTTGTGTTACTTTATGGATAGCTTCTACACCTGATAATGCACCTGGGAGTTTTGGAGATACCTTGGTGAGGTTTCTATAATCTACTGGGTTTTTTTAAAATTCTAATTTGTTATATATGACAGTAGACTGCATTACAATTCATATTATACATATAGAGTAAAATTTTTCATATATCTGGTTATATACAAAGTATACTCACACCATTCATGTCTTCAAACATGTATTTAGGGTAATGATGTCCATCTTCATCTCTTTCCACCATCTTTTTACCCCCATACTCCCCCCCCACCCCTCCTACCCCTTTGCCCTATCTAGAATTTATCTAATCCTCCCATGCTCCCCCTCCTAAACCCACTATGAATCAGCTGTTAATCTGTATGATTCATTAGGTTTTAGAACTGGCTGTTAAAATTATTAGACCTGACAGGTACTATTATTTTCCATGAATCATTTCTTTATTTTTTCTGTAATTTCTTTATGACCACATATTCATAAATTTATGAATATAATTTTTATTTATGCTGTCTCTGTGGGCTTGGGCATTGTGATATGGGTTATCTGTATTTTTGCTAATCTTCATTTCATAATTTTTATGTATTTTGTTGACCACCAATTTTTACATATTTCTGGTATCATATTTAGGGCCAAAATGTCTTTCATCTCAAGCAAGCAACACATAGCTCCTTCTATTGGGTAAACATAATAGCATGAATTTTTTAGTCTGATTTAGCTGGATTACATTATTTTGCAATTCAATCCTTATATTTTTGTGAGGCTATTATTCTTGTTAATCACTATCTTTAACAAGGTTATCTGTGATCTTGTATCTCTTAGGAAAAGTGTGCATTTCCGTAGTCCCCTGAATTTCTATCACCAATTATATGTACAATCTATTATCTCCAAGTCCTACAAAAATATTTCTATACTTGGGCCCTTCTAGTTTGTTTGCAAAGAATCTCTGTGTGTCTCTTGTAGCATTATTTTGTAAGATTTTTGTTCATTTCCTGGAGGGAATAAATTCCTTCTCTGGAAGTTGCTTCTATTGTGTGGGTTATATTCCTAAAATGGTCTTGGTTTCCAGGTTTCCCTAGATGTACGGTGTGTTTTATTTGTTTTGACATGTAATTTTGTCTGTTTTTCTGTACTACAAAATTTTGTCTTTGTGTCTGTTGTGGGATATAACTTGTCCTATATGTATTTGGCCTATTGAATGTTCTTAGTGTAAAAAAATTTCTGGCTTGTAATGGCCCTGATTTGAAATTAATTCTGCATTGAATGTTACCTTATGTGACCCATATGGTTCTGATGATGGTTTGAATGTCGGTAATATGTCACAAATGTTCTGACAACCTGCCAATCCATCCATGAATGAGAATTTCAGTTGTTCTGGTGGACTGAAGTGCTGGTTCCTCAAATGGTGTTGCATATGCAGTTGTCTGGTTATATATACACATTGGTAAGTCGCTAATTTTCTGGTGCTTTTAATTGCTTGATCTATATCTGTTCATTTTATTTTTCTATTTATAATTGGTCAGGCTACATAGATCTTTCCCCAAGGATCATATGGTCTCTGGAATCCTTGAGATCAAGGTCCTGTGATCATAGGCATCATCTATTACACTGTCATCATATTATCTACAGATTTATATAACTTAAGTAAGTACCCTTTGTTTGCCCTACATCCGTCCTGACCAACTTGTGATAGGCTTTTAAATCATACTACAGGTACTTCTTTTCTTGATGCTCTCCATGTTAATGGGCCTACATTATTATGATCCTTGAAATATAATTCTATATGTTCTGGGACTGCTATTGATCATTTTCTTCTGATCTCCTGCTCTGTGGGTACCATGGATCTCTGGAAGTAAGCACCATTCCCCTTGAATTCTGTCCCTTATTTTTCATCCTAGAACTAATATTTTTTCTACTTAATTATTTTTCCTATTCAAGTAATTTCCTAGTGCAGCAAAATTCTGCAGTCTACCTTACCGGGTAATAATAGTAGATGACTGAGATTTGCTTCCCCTCTCTCTGCTACTTTGTAGACCTCTTTTGCCAACCAATTTTTCATGAGACCTTGCACAGTGTAGGCCATTTGCCTTCTCAGCTTTACAAATTTAGGCTCTTGATCTACAAGAATCAGAGTCATGCTCTCCTTCCAGGGCCTGAGCTAGGTTCTACCCTAAACAGTTTGCACCACAGCATGAGCCAGGACTTGATGGGTAGAGCAAGCTTCCAGTCTCTGTTCTATATTGCCAAATGATTTTTTTGTTTGAAAAAAAAATGCATATCTCCAGTTATTTTGCCAGTGGTCTGTTTACTCATTGGATTCCTTCTTTAACAAACACAATCCTGCCAATTCTGCCAATAGTTACGAGGAAGCTGTGCAATCAACACAGACCAAACACTTTCTACAATGTCAGAATGTACTGAATAACAATAAATTCACGAGCTGCACCACTTTCAGTGGTGTTAATTTTCTGAATATATATCACTGAATATATGTATCTATATACATATATATACACATATATTTACATATACATACATATATTCAGTATATACTGAATATATATCACTTAAAGACTAGCAGTTAAGACTGCCCCAGGATGTCAGGATGCTGAGCCAAGAGTGTTCACAGAGAGAAAAATGAATGAGGAGAGGGAGAGTCACTGTGAGTGGTCAGATAAGGGTTTTAATGAACCAGTTCTGTGCCGTTGTCAAGGCAGAGGGTCCAGACAGATGGCTGTTTCAGTTTTAGAGTATCTGCTTGAAGTGTCAGCTTGGAGTAGGCCACACACCGTTATCATGGACAGGAAGAAAACACACTGTGCTAAAGTCCAAAGGGACAGGAAATTGGAGGCTCGTGGCCGTGGCAGTTTTGCTGGGCCAGGTTCCTAACAAGTGAGCAGGTGATGGGCTCGGGGAGGCTCGTCCAGTCTTGAGGGGCTCTTCCTTTTGTGGGTCTTAGGTTGAGGAAATTGCATCTGAAGAACTTAATAAGCTTCTGTGTCTGGTGTTCCTGATACAATTGGGATGTCCACATGTCGAGGTACTCCCGATTTAGTCTGATAAGTTGGAATGTATAAGTCATTCGTCAATGTGTGCCTTACGGTTGGGCTGGGCAGATGGTGGCTCTTTATTCCTGCAGACGAGGTGTCATCCTGCTGCTCTGCACAGCACGGAGTCATTCAGAGCAGCGCCCAGCCTGCAGTCCACAGGTCTTCCCAGGATCAGACCCTGCGTGCAATTGTGCCTGCCTGCCCAGCTTCCAGGCCCTTCCCAGCTGGTTCTGGGAGCCATCAGACTCAAAGGGGAAGAAAGCTGCTCACCTCTCTGTACCAGAGCCTGAATCTCCCTGAGCACAATCCTCTGCGGGGTTTCAATTGCACCCTCGCAGGCACACTCCAGACCAGCCAGAAGGCTCTTGCTGGGACAGTATGTCGATGCTTGCTGTGATCTCCTAGGCTCCTGCACCAGCAAGCCCCACATGGTACTTCACCATAGCTCCCTGCCAGGGCTCTCCCATCGCCAGCTGAGAAACTCAGATCACTTTTCAAACGCCAGCTCGCTGTGCAGCTATTGGTTCAGTCCAGTTGAGACAGTTTTCTGTTCCACAGGTTCTCCCGTGCAGAATTTGCTTGCTATGTTTCTCTCTTGCTACCTGCATCTTTCCTCCCTCTGTGTGAACTGGTGCTGCTGGCACCATCAGCCTGGCTACCATGTACTTTCCTGTTCTTTGTTCAAAGCAAGGGAATTTCTGTGACTCTGATTCTTACCGTCCACTACTGAAGTTCAGAGAATTCCCTCTGTCACCCACCTTACTGAGAAGCAGTACTTCCACTGCTTGAATCCTGAGCCACGAAATAACCGGGAAGCATAGCCCTCCTCTCATTCACGACCTTTTCTTCCCTCACTCTATTGTTATAGCCAGAGACTTCAGTACCCCTCCATCAGACATGGGCAAAAAATCAGGAAAGGCATGTAGATTTGATTGGAGGAGGCACTGGGGTGCTTAACCACAGAGCTACATCCCTAGTAACCAACACACACAACCTTTTCTAAAATTTGTAGACAGTATCTCACTAAGTTGCTTAAAGCCTCACTGGGTTGCTGGTTTGGCTGGCTTCAAAGTTGCAATCCTCCTGCCTCAGCCTCCCAAGTCACTGGGATTACAGGTATGTGCCACTATGCCTGGCAAGGGCATATAGTTGAACTCAACAACAGCACTGCTGAATGGGAACTAATTGACATACATAGATTACTTCATGCAATAACATCAGAATAAACATTTTTCTTGAACTCATTCCTGAATATTCACTTTCTGGACCATGACACTCACCCTAAGAAGTTTACAAAAGCAGAAACTACACATCGTCTGTTCTCAGAACATAATGGATTTAGACAAGAAATCAATAAGATGTAAAATCCCTCAAATACATTAAGAAACACCTTGGAGCAACATTTGAGTAAAGAAAACAATCACAAGAGAAATTTTAAAAAAATATTTTGAACTAAATGAAATGGAAACATAACATCCATATTTGTAGGACACAGTAGGGCTTAGGCGGAAATGTAGAGAACTGAAATTGTTTATCAGAAAAGAAAAATAATGTAAGACCCATCATCTAAATTTACTAATCAAGAAGCTAAGAAATTAAAAGCAAAGTAAACAAGAAAGAAAAGAATTAAGAATAAAAATCAATGAAGATGAAAATAGAAAGTCAACAGAGAAGATCAATAAAACCAATAGCAGATTCTTTGAAAACATCAATAAAGTTGATAAGTCCCTATTCAGGAAATAAGAAAAAAAGACAAAACATAAATTACCAATATCAGAACAGAAGTGAGACTATCACTTTAGCTCTCCTGGACATTGAAAGGCTAATAGTGGAATAACTAAATAACTCTACACCCAGAAATTGGGTAATACAGGTTAAATAGACCAAGTCCTTGAAAGACCAATTCTGTTAAAGCTCATACAGAGAGCAGACAATCTGAGCAGACCCATAAGAACAGGAAGTAGACCCAGATGGGTTCACCACTGAATTCTTCCAAATATTTAGGACATAAATCACACAAATTCTCTATAAGCTCTTCCTAAAGACAGAGGAAAATGCAACACTTGCTAACTCATTCTATGAGGTCATCTCTGTCCTAATACAAAAAGTCAAAGATTTCACAAGAAAACTATACACCAATATAGTTATGAACATAGATGGGAAAATATGTAACTGCAAGAAAATCAGTATCTGATTATAAAACACATACAGATTGGGAAGAAATGAAGAGAATTGTCTGTGTTCACAGATAATGCAATTTTCTATGTATAAAATCCAAAAGAAAAAAAAAGAACCTCCTATAAATAATGAGTGATTATATCAGACTATCACATATAAGGTTAATATATAAAAGTTAATCTCTTTCCTATATGTCAGCAATCAAAAAGTGGAATTTGAAATTTAAAAAAAATAGCATTTTGGGGCTGGAGATGTGGCTCAAGCGGTAGCGTGCTTGCCTGGCATGCATGAGGCCCGGGTTCGATCCTCAGCACCACATACAAAGATGTTGTGTTCACCGAAAACTAAAAAAATAAATAAATATCAAAATTCTCTCTCTCTCTCTCTCTCTCTCTCTCTCTCTCTCTCTCTCTCTCTCTCTCTCTCTCTCCCCCCTCTTTAAAAAAATAGCATTTTCACAGGAAACCTCCAAAAATACTTAGGAATAAGTAAAAATAACAAAATATGTTCAAGATCTCTCTAAGGAAAATAATAAAACTGGGAAAGAGAGAAAAGAAAAACTAAATAAAGTGAGGAGACTTTTATGTTCGTGGATAGGAAAACTAATTATTGTAAAGATGTCAGTTCTTCCCAAATTGATATACAGGAAAAAAAACACAATCAAAATCAAAATCAATATCCCAGAAAATTATTTTATAGGTATTGACTAACTCACTCTAAAGTTTATATGTAAAAGCAAATGATCTGGAAAGACCAATACAATATTGAAGGAAGATAACAAAGTTGAAGGACTGATAATACCTGACCACCAAAACTTTCTATAAAGCTAAAGTAATCAAGACATTCTGATATTGGCAAAAGCATAGACAAAGAGATCAATGGAACAGAACAGACAGCCCAGATAAACATAAACTTAGTGAGTTCATCTTGGACCAAGGACAAAGGCAATAAAAGTGTTTTTCTAAGAGAGAGAGAGAGAGAGAGAGAGAGAGAGAGAGAGAGAGAGATTGATTTAATATTTATTTTTCAGTTTTCAGTGGACACAATATCTTTATTTTATTTTTATGTGGTGCTGAGGATTGAACCCAGTGCCCTGTGCATGCCAGGCAGGCATGCTACTGCTTGAGCCACATCCCCAGCCCAACAAAGGTAATATAGTGGATAAAAGACAATTTTTTTCAACAAATGAAGCTGAGACAATTAGACACCCTCAAGTAAAATAAATAAATAATCTGCACACACACACCCAAACATTCCTCACCTATCAACTCCAAGTGAATCTCAGTCTTTAAATAAAAAACTACAAATCCTCTAGAAGTTAACATAGGAGAAATTCCAATGACCTCAACCATAATGAGGACTTTTAAAATACAACACCAAAGGCACCATCCATGAAGAAAGTTGACAACTGTAATTCACTACAATTTAAAACTTCTGCTCTTTGAAAGACACTGTCAAGAAAATGAAAAGTCAAGCCACAGACTGGGAGAAAATATATGTAAAAGACATACCTGACAAAAGATTATTATTTAAAATATATAAAGATGTCTTAGAGCTCAGTAAATAAGAAAACAACCCAACTAAAGGGTGGGAAAATCATAAACAGAATTCTAACCAAAGATGATAGATAGGTGGAATACAAGCATATGAAGAGATGTTCAATATCATGCTAGGTTATTGCAAGTTTAAACAACAATGAGGTACTATGACATAAGTATTAGAATGACTAAAATCCAAAACACTGATAATAATAAATGCTGACAAAGATATGTAGCAATAGGAACTCCAGTTCATTGCTGGTGGGAATGCAAGATAAAACAACCACTTTGGGAGATGATTTTATTTCTTATAAAATTAACCATATTTTATCATGTGATTTAGTAATCATTCTCCTTGATATTTACCCAAATAATACACACCTACAAAAAAACCCTGTACATCAATATTTATCACAACTTTATTCATAATTACCAAACTTGGAAGCAAGCAAGAACTTACGGAATGCACAACCTCAAAAGTGAACTCTAGTATATACTGTGGACTTTGAGTGATAATGGTGTATGGATGAAAGTTCATTAATTGTAACAAATGTACACTCTGGAGGGGATGTTGATAATAAGGAAAGGTATGAATGAGTAAGGATAGAATGTATATGTAAAATCCCTGTATCTTCCTCTCACTTTTACTCTGAACCTAAAAATGCTCTTTTAAAAAGCCTATTTTTAAAAATATGTTATTAAGACACATTAAAGGAGCACTAATTATATAGAAGGTTATACAATGTTCATAGATTGGAAGACTTACTAGTAAAAATGTGGATTACCTATTAATTTTCTATAGAGTCAACACAATTTCAATCCAAATTCTAACACATATTTTAAAATATAAATCAATGTTTGTAAAATTTATATAAAAATGCAAAAGGCCAAGCATATCCAGGAATATCTTGAAAAAGAGCAAACTTGAAAGACTTAAAAATACCAGACATGAAGATTTATTAAATACTATAGTAAGTAAGATAGTATGCTTTGACCTAACTATAGATAAATATGTCAATGTAATAGGAGAAAAAAATAGTCTTGCACATCTGTGACCATTTGTTTTAGCTGTACATTTTAATATAAAAGTAGTTCAATGTAGTACTAGGAATTATCAATGAAAAGTATTTTTATGATTTTGGAGTAGCAAAAATGTATTTAAAAGACACAAAGCACTAATGATAAAGTAAAAGGTTGATGAACTGGACTACATGATAATTAAGTACCTTGTTCATCAAAAGAGATATTTAAAAGGCAGGTCACAGGATACAAAAAGTTATTTGTAATAATATGCATAATATGTATAAAGAATATTTAAAATTCTCCTACAAAGTAATAATAAACTCAGTAAAAACAATGGGCACAAAACTTGAACTAAGACTCCCCAAAGTAATAAATGTTTAAAAAGATGCTCTACTTTACTTTATTATCAAAGAAACACAAATTAAAACTACAATGAGATACTACTACATAATTATCAGAATAGCAATACTTGAGTGATTACTAACTAGTACAACGTACTAATGAGACTGTGGAACTACAGTTTTCATCCCACTATTAGGAAGTAAAAGTTCAGTTAACTATTAATCAATATTTACAACACTGAACATATACATGTATACCCTTTATAACCCAATCATTTCAGTCTTCCATATTTACCCAACAGAAATTCATATATTTTTGTGCACCAAAAGATACATGCAAAATGTTTATAGTAGAATTATTTATATAAACAATCTAAATACCTACCAATAATAAACCAGATAAATAAATTGTGATATATATATAATGTTTTATGTATGTTATTTATACATACATATGATACACACACACATTATTTTTGCTTACCATAAATAGATTCTATACAAAAACACACATATGCATGGATTTTCACAGGAAAATTATTTCATACATTTTGTACAGAATTGATAAGCTAAAAAATAACTTATTGAAGTAACAATATCCACAAATAACACAAAAGATGCCTTTAAATCATACTTTTATGTCTATGTATTATAAATTGCCCATCTTAGGATTCACTCCCTTGTTCCTTATTATTCATGTAGAGTAAAATCATTAAAATGGATGTCAGTTCTTAAAGATCTAAAAAAATGTGATCAACCTTCCTAATTTTGGGAAAAGAAATAAAATGAGCCAAAGAATATTTTATTTTGAGCACATGAACTTCCCTGGCCTAGTTTGGTATTGGATGTTAACCTAGTTACAAACTGATCTTTCATAGTTTGGATTGGATGCTATTACTTTAAATTTTCTCTTTCTTTTTTTTTTAACTAAAACATGTTTTATTAAATAAAGAAGACTCCAAAGACACCTACTTGAAAATGTTTCAAGAATTAGAAGCACTGGTCTTCACTTACAAATTAATTTTTAAATAAATTATCACTAGGAGATCTGTGATCTTATCTTGCCTTCATCACTATATAACTTTAAGTAAATCATTTATCTTTTCTTGCTCAGTTTCATTACCTATAAAATATAAAAATTAGATAAGGTCCCATTTAGCCTTAGCATTCTACATATAAATCAAATGTCGATGAAGGTAAATTCCTAAGGTACTGAATTATTCTAGCTAATATTAACTCTTGCAAAGAATACACAGAGGAGTTTTATTAATTAATTGCCCTTAAATACATATCATGCATAACTTTAAAGTCATAATTACTAGTTTGTAATGCCAATTCAGTGATATTAATTTTGAAACTCTTTCTTTCTTTTGTTAATATTTAATATTATTAATTAGTGTTAAGATTGCTAAGTGACTATTTTATTGCTAGAATACATAATTGCCCTACAACTCTTCTGTATTCTTTCTAAAAGACTATATGAAGTTATAAAAACCCTTTTATTCATTGCACTTTTTGAGAGAGACAACACAAATAATAGTCTCAGAGGAATACTGAGTTTCAAATCTATCCCTGATGGCATTGGTAAGAAATTCCAGCCATATTTGATAAGAAACAGGATTGGGGGGGGGGATCAATGTTGTATCCAGAAGATGGCACTTTTCTAGGAACTGCTATGTAATTGTCAAACATGTCACCAATCTGTACAGGTTATTGTCAGGAATCATTTATCTTTATAACAAGTGGCAACGTAAAAGAAACCTGTTACTGTTCAGAGTTGAAGATCACCAAGGTGAAAGAATTCAAGGTGGGAGTGATGTGGAGGACAGCATATGTCAGAAAATAAACAAAATATCTCAGAAGGACGCTCTGACCCACTGGGATGTCTCTTGATAAATGCACATAAGGGTAAGTTCATTATTCAGTTTCCTCTCTAGTTAAAATATCTATGTGAATGTAGTGTGCTGTGTTCCCCAAGGGTGTGGATAGCAACATTTGATAATTAAACAAGACCAAAATGTGAAAGAAACTGAAATAACATGACAACCCAGGCTTTTCAGCTCAAAATATTTCTGGTGTTAAGATTACAATGACCTAAAAAGATTCTCATAGAATAAAAATTTTATAACTGAAAATATCTCTGTGGCAAATATCCTCATAATTAAAGGGCCTTTTCCAAGGTCACCATCCAAGATCATAACCATTTAATGACAAAGCCAGGAAAAGAACCTGTTACCAATAACAGGCACTGCTCAGGAAATTTGACCTCCAAGTGGTCAGTGGGCAATACACAAATAGACAAAAGACAAACAACTAGGTTTAATGTACTTAACAGACTTTCCTAGGTAACATCACAAATCCTGTCCACAGGATTGACACATAAAAGGATTGTGTGTGTGTGTGTGTGTGTGTGTGTGTGTGTGTTTCATTATACATAGTAACTTCTTTCCCATCCCACCTCCCGCTCTGCCTATCCAGCAACTATAACCTTATCAAATCACAACCCATAAAAAAGAAGGCAAGAAACTTTATCAAATGAAACAAGATTCGGTATCTTTTCAAAGGTCTAAGGATATGAAATCATTTGCTACTACACTCACTAAGTTGTGACTGAGAAGTGTTCTCAGATGAATGCAGGTGGTTTCAACCTCTGCAGGTTAGACTTATTAAGCAGTCTCATTAGATGGCTTCTGCAGTGTACAAAGACATCATTGTAGACAACCCTCAAAATTACATAAATCCTGCATATCACATAGAGAGGAGATGAAGAATCCAGCTCTAGCTAAATTATGAAATACTTGTTATTAGAAAACAGACTCTTAAAATAGCCCATACCAGAAAGAACTGTTGGAAATCATGCCAACAGTTTTTAAAAACTAAGATACCATTGAGATGTAAGTTTCAGGAGGGTGAAGCGGAGGCAAAAGCATAGCAAAGCAGCTGGCTTAGAATGCCCCATGGTCCAAACCACCATGTTTTTGACTAGAGCACTAGAGCTTGCCTCTATTCTCTTTCAACATTCTCTTTTAAATAGGCCCAGCAGAATTCATTATCTTACCTTAACCTAGTGCTCTTTATACCCTACCTTGCTCTTTTCTTTCCAAACTCTCAAAATTATTAGTCACAGATTGTTCTATATAAATTTTTTAAAATGTGATGTAAATAATTGGGTGGGGAACATGAATGTAATTGAGGATTTCTTTTCTTGAATCATTCTTGAATCATTACTGATTGCCTCAATAATCCCTTTCGACAAAATATATAAACTTCGCCTTTCACGAGATGGGAGGGAAAGAGAGAGAAAAGGGGAATTGCATGGAAATGGAAAGAGACCCTCATTGTTATAAAAAACTACATAAAAGAGGTTGTGAGGGGAATTGGAAGAAAAATAAGGAGAGAAATGAATTACAGTAGATGGGATAGAAAGAGAAGATGGGGGGAGGGGGATAGTAGAGGATAGGAAAGGTAGCAGAATACATCAGTCACTAGTACGGCATTATGTAAAAATGTGAATGTGTAACCTATGTGATTCTGCAATCTGTATTTGGGGTAAAAATGGGAGTTCATAACTCACTTGAAACTATTGTTCGAAGTATGATATGTCAAGAGCTTTGTAATGTTGTGAACAACCAATAAAAAAAAATATATATAAACTTCGCCTTTGAGACATTGTATCTTGCTATTGAATCAGCTTCTGTACCCCACAGTGCAATGAAGTAACTAAGATCCAACCTGAATTTTCTAGTCTTCTTGGTAAATAACACATCACAATTCAAACTACATAAAAGTAAATAGTGGCTCAAGTAGCTAGGAAATGCAGGAACATTTCTGGCTATCAGTAGGAGCTAGATCTGCAGGTTCAAAAGATTCCCAGAACACTGATTTTCTCCATTTAATGCCTCTGCTGCTACATTAATTCTCAGGAAGGCTCTCCAAATATTGCAGCAAATATAAGCATCAAGTACTCCCTCTTACATCCTCCTCAACTGAGCAACCGTAGTGGAGACAAAGTACCTCTTTGTAGAAGTTCCAGCAAAATGTACCTGAACTTTAGTTTATTGACCATGACCTGGCTTGGTTCATGTACACATCCCTGGCATAGCAGGTGAGTTTTTTTCTTTTTGATCACACCTGCACTCAAGTCCCCCTGGAGTCAGAAGGCAGACGCAAGCACACCTCGTACTACATACACAACCAGTCAAGAGGGGAGGATGTTTCCTATCACAAAGAAACCAGCTTCTAGAACCAGAAGACAAGAACAGAAGCAAGTCAGAAGGACAAGAAACAGAAATGTTCACTGGCAGGACACAAATTCTAAAAAAGACAAAACTATCTCATGAAAAAATGTATGTTACCAGGGAATATTCCCAAACATTGTATTTTTTAAAATATACCAACATACAGATGATCAATATGGATTATCGTTACTAAAACTCATGGTGCTTACAAAGATGTTGTCCTCTGAAAGGCTGCTCGAACTTTACACAACAACTTGAAAACTGTCAAACGCTCTTGACTTTATAACAGGAAGCCAAGGAACTAGACAATAATTTCAAATGTTATTTCATATGGATTATAATGCATTTTAACTAAAAATCCTTCATAGCTAAAATAATTATTTGTACATTCAACCATTTTAAAATAAAAGCTAATAGGCTTATATAGTTTTAGTGTTGCATTTAAATGACATCTCTTTTTCTTAATGACTATTTACAGGAATCTTGATCTACTTGCTAGATCCCAGCAAATAATTAGCTCCTTAGGGAAAATTCAACTCTTTATAACTTCCAGTTTGAACAGAAAATATCCTTTAGTTCTTTTTTCCTAAATTGTTACATTTATTATTTATACATTGTTGCCCACTACATTTGTAAAGAACACTAAAAATTTTTCTTAGAAATGCTTTCAGACATTGTATCTACCTCTTCAGGATATTTCAATGTGAAAAACTATTTCATTTAAAGCTGTCAGCAGACTTCAAAAAAATTAGTACAGCACAGAGTTTATAGCCTTACAAATTATTTGAAAAATGAAAAGCCAACTCTGTTCTTCTTGTCCCCATTTCACAATTCCCTGAGGCTAGAAACAGACAACAGATTAAGTGCAATGAGCATTCTTTTTGCTTACTCAGGGCAATTGACTATTTTCAAGCCAAGAGTATTAAATGTACTTCTAAATAGCTCATAAACAAGAATATTAAGTGTAAATACTGAATTCTAATGTAAATGTTTCACAACTTCTGTATGTTGTGGTTTTTTTCTAAAAGGGACATAAATCAACTTAAAAGATAACAGACCAAAATAAAATTTGTAAAAGATAAGGTAAAAGAAAAATAAGGGTAATGAACGCAGGTTGAAGCTAGAAGTGAAATTTATATTCAATATGCATTCCATAAAGTCCACTTACTAATTGGGGTCTTAACCTAGATATTCCAGTTCCAAAACCCCGGAAGTGAACAATTATAGAATATTGTGAAACAAACAAACAAAATAATACTGATTAGTGAAAGAGAATTGTAAATTGTAGATAGTATACATGGGTGTAAACATTAGAACCTAATAAACTGTTTTAATCTCTCTCTCTCTCTCTCTCTCTCTCTCTCTCTCTCTCTCTTTCTCTCTCATGCAAAGATGAAAAATTCTTAAAACTTGCATTTCTTGTAAGTTTACCATTTAATTCTGATAAATTCCAGCCAGAATTATTTTACTTTCATTCTACGACAGATCCCCTTTTCATGTGCTAACACTGTAGTTCGAGTAGGCTGAAAGGATTTGTTATAAATAGGCATTTTGACATAGGAGACTAAGCAGAGTTAAAAGCAGAGCTTTTGAAGCACCAGACTTAACAAACAGGGCAGGGCAGGACCAGTTTCAAAGAAGAGTCCCAGAAGCCTAAGGCTCACTGATTGATGGATGGACAATACAAGGAAGCAATAGGGGGAAATGGCAGATGGAGGGAGGGAGGAGAGAGAATTAAGAATCAGGAGCACAACTTAAAGAGAAAAGGAAAGATAAAAAGCTAGCAATAGAAAAATTTCAACATATCATTAAAGAGGGTCTTGGAAGGTTAGTAGAGCTTACTCTTCATCTTCCTTCTTGATAGTGTACTTGGTCACTTTCAAAATCAATTCATTCCTCTTTCTTCAAATACCTTAAAATTAGTTTATTAATTTTTACTACAATCTTTCCATCTTCAACAAAGTCCAAAAGAAGAGAACTTCAAATGAGGTGCAGGATAGAATCCTGGCTATTGGTGTCAGCTACACATGTCAAAAGATAGTTTCCAAGCAGTAGTTGCTTGGAAAGTCCTTAGCAGTGCTAATTGATGGTTTTATAGGATTCTTGTGATCTTCTTCAATGCAGACACCCATCTTCCCCAATCCCCTTTCAATCAGACTGTGACTTTAAACTGTTCTTGAGGGCCACAGTTGCTTGGTGTCAAACAGACCTGGGCCGGAGTTGCAGTTCATTTATTGACAGGTCAAGTCATTTAGTCCTCAGTTCCAGGACTCACTGTAGGATACGGGTATTATAATGTCAGTTCCAACAGGCTGTTACGAGGTCCAATGAGAGAACACTGCAAAGCTGCTAGCAATGTATCTGACTTTCATGAGATGCCTGTATCGCAGGCCTAGGAAGGTGGTTCAAGAGCTCTGAGGAGGGTAGGATCTTCCATAGGCTGAAAGATCTTTTCAGAGACAGAAACCCTAGTTCTAAGCCAATTAACCTCTCCTCACTATGGAAACCTCAGCTATCAGTGGCTCAACCTCAGCATCTGCACAAGGCTGGATGAGAAGTGATGGATCATCTTTAAGGAACCCTTCTCCTCGATAAAATTTCCTAGTTCACAATACTCATGTGGCTGCATGAGTATTGTGAACTAGGAAATTTCCTATTAATTTCCCTGAGCTGTACATTGAACTCCCCAATTCCTGTGATCTCTAGTTTTCAACATTGTCTTCAAAATGCTCAGGAAGAACATGGAAGATATGAACCCTGAAGAATGGAGTTTACTATTGAGAGATGATCAAACCTTTGCAACCAGGCAGACCAACAGTAAATCCTGACACTGTTATGTTAGTTATATGACCTTAAAGAAGTTACTAAAGCTCCTAAGAATTTGCTTTCTGGCCTGCAAAATGAAGCAAAATATCTTAAAGTGTTCATGTGAGAGAACTCGGATTCTCCTGGCTTTTATTAAGCATTCATTTTTTTTCTTTCAGTGCTTAACCAAAATACCCTGAAAAATAATCACAACAATTTATCTTAAAATCCTTCTAGATATGCTGAAAGTATTTTTGATAAAAAGAACATAGCCAGGACTCAAGGAAATTTTACCCCCCAAAATCCTATGCAATTTAAAATAACACAGATTACAGCAACAGCAAGTCATTAAAATGATTGCTTTAACTTCACTATAGAATTACAGAAAGATAAGGCAACTGAACGTCTGACTTGGACCTCAGATTGAACTCTCAAGAATTATAGCCACACTGAGAAATGCTTCCTAAGATATCATGAGCACACATTAGTGATGATAACAAAACCATTGTTCACTTCTGAAAGACCCCCAAACCGAATATTTAAGTGCCATTTCAAAACCTATTTTCATAAAAGCACATCCCAATGTTCAGAAAAATTATTTGTGAATAATAAAACACCATTTCAAAGTCAGGAGGAGAACTACAGCTTGGCTCACTTTTCAGCTCTCATATTATTAGTTCAATAAGTGTATTTAAAAATCTTTCTGATCTTTTAATCTCAGTGAAAGTAAATTTTTTAAAATGAAAAAAAACCCTATAGGGCTTTTCATTTCCTATTAAGTATCATCCACAAATCTGACATCAATAAAATATGACAGCCCTTGTATTGTGCTGATGTGCTGCTTATCGTACCCACAGAACAATCACTGAGGTCCACAGGAAGAAAGATCAATCAGTAGAAATAGGAATACAAGTTTAATTCAAGTACCTGAGAACACCAAGGTACTTTTGTATGTTCTCAGTACTGACGACTTTTAAAAAGTCATAATGTTTTATTTAAAATGAATATATGAGTATAATTGACTAAAGAAGTATGTTTCATGGACAGAGTGATCCTTTCTACCTCGTTCATTGTCTGGAATGAGTCAAATAATAATAACAACAACAAACAACAACCACAATGACCATTAAGGCTTAACACTGCTGTCTTGAGGCTTACAATGAACTTGAATCACTGAAGTGCTTTATATGCAGGATCTCAATGAATCCCCAAGACAATTCTACTTACAGTCGAGAAAACCAAGTCTTGGCAATTTTAAATAACTTGACCAGCCAATACACTAAATATCTGATAGAACCAGGACTGAAATTTGGATATGTCCTATAGCCTTCATGCATGCATGCATCTATTTATTCTTTTAACAGATATCTTTTTCCTAAAGGTACATCACCATAGTAGAAAGATGACCACGAATACTTTGTCACTCTCCTCCACTGAGAGGTGAGATCTCATTTGCTCCCCATGAATCTAGGCTTACCCTGTGTCTTTCTTGGACCAGTGGAGTGTGGAGGGAAGAACTGAGTTACTTACAAGGCTGACCGTAAGGGGATCTGCAGCTTCTGCTATCCCACTGTCAGACATCGTTGGGCACTCAGTGCTGTGGAAGGAGAAGCCCAAGAAACATAGGGGGGGCACAGGGAGAAGTATAAAGACGTTCCAATCAACAGCCCCAGTAGCCAGAAAAGGCCAGTCCTATGTAAGGCATCCGAGGTCAGCAGAATCTCAAGATCACTGCAGCCCCGATCAATATCACATAGAACAGAAGAAACAGCCAGCAGAACACAGAGCACAGTGAGACATCATAAATGGTCGTCGTTTTAAACCTTGAAGTTCTTGGGTGGTCAGTTATGCAGCAATAGATTATCTAAAGGGTCAAAATATTCCTTTCAAAAGGAGACTTATTGGTATGATGTAGCCAAATACAAATCTAGAAGATAGGAGAACAGATAAGGCAATTATTTTTCTCTTGTAGCTTGGTATTTTTTAAATACAGCCTAGTAAAGTAGAAAAATCAGAATAGACCATAGCCCTTTGTCTTACATATTTATTTGTTTACTTGTTCATTTAAAATATTCATTAGGCAAGTATTTATTATTGTAGATGAATGTCTGTGTTAATTTTTAGGGTGATACAGGAAATTAAAATATGCCTACTGCTTTCAAAAACTTTCAGGTATTTGAGTTGATTGATTCTTATTCCACAGAGAGTGAAATGGATGAAAGGAAAGTAGGGGATAAAAAATAGAGAAGGCCTAGTCAGTGTTTTGAACTATTGCCATTGAAAATATGCAAAGGAACTTATGTAATATACACTGCGGTTGTGTTTTAATACTTCATTCCTACCTACAAAATGTTAAACCCCCAAATGAACATAAGAATGAGTATATATTCAACTGCTTTTGCTCTTCTGCTTGGAACTTCTTAAGGCTACTATTTTTTGGGGGGAAGGGGGGTACTGGGGATTGAACCCAGAGGTGCTTGAGCTACATCCCCAGCCTTTTTTACTTTTTCTTTTCTATTTTGAGACAGGGTCTCACAAAGTTACTTAGGGCATTGCTAAGTTGCTGAGACTGGCCCCAGACTTGCAATCCTCCAATCTCAGCCTCCCAAGTCACTGGGAATACAGGCATGCATCATGGTGCTCAGCTGTAACTAATTTCCCCACCTGTCTGAGAAAGTGAAACCTGAGATCATGATTCAGGCCCTGAGGGCCCCAAGAGATGTTGTGGCATGCAAATTATAATAATGAGACAACATTATCAAACCTTGGTATTGGGACCAACACTTACTTGTATTACCATTTTATTCAGACAGTGACAACTTTCCCTTTCTTTCCAAGTGATTTTTTATGCACATATAGGCAAAACATAAGCAAGAGAAGAAAATAAAAATTAACTGTAAAATCACTACCCAAACATTAAGTCTCCTCAAATTCAAACATGATAAGAATAATTTTATGTCCCTTCCTGGTCTCAGAGCCCAGCATGAATACAACTGGGTCCTCCTCCCAGAATTTTGGATTTGAAGCTGCTGGAGGGAGGGCTTGGATTTTGTCACTGGTTATAAGGATATGAATCTCTCAGAACCATTTTCCCTGTGACATGTAGAAAACTTACATCTCATAGGAAATGGAGACATCCACAGATACTAAGAGACATGACTGAATGACCAAATCTTGGCAACTCCGCTGTGTCTAACCCTTACTTCAAAGTTATCTGAGCCAACAAATTCCTTACCATGCAAGTTAATATAAGTTGGGTTTTTGTCAGTTTTACCCAAAGACGTTTTGGGTAAAAAATAAAATTAAGAGTATCAGAGACATATTGAAATCATCTGAGACCTTTCGTAAATTGCTGAGACAATTAACCTCTTATGGAGATAAAAGCACCTCTAATTTTAAAATAAGACCATAGTTAAAGCAAGATAGACAATGTGACGCTTTCATCCCAGACACCAATCTGATGACAGCCTTTACCTCCCAGTTAAATCCCTTTCCTGATTCTTAATCATATACCAACACGGGTCTTATCCAGTCCTATCTTTTCAATTTCCATTTCACAACGTGTTCTCTTTCCAGAATGACAGGAAATGAGTTGGAAGACAGGGGAAAGGTCGAGAAAGGGAGGTTGAAATTCAGCTTGCAGGGTAGTGGTACCAGAGCTAACTCTTCCAACCTTCAGCAAACCCACAGAAGTCCCAGGCCTAGAAAACCTTATTCGTTATCATTAAGAAAATAAATCTAGCAGGTTAGTGGTCCTGAATATGTTAGAAGAATGGAGAAATATTGCTATTTTGATAATCGATTCAAAGTAAAATTAAATTTACTAATGGAAACTACCACTATGCATTTTCTGGACACCTATAAAGATACAGCTAGCTTAAAACAACCAACAGCCACCTAATCTCTTAACCTTTAGGTATGGTGCAGGAGCTTTACCTAAAAGGTGCTTAATCATCACTAGCGAAGGAGGCTTTTGTTTCAAACTTCACTAAAGATCATTTGATGATGTCCATTGGTCCTGTGCTGACCCTTCCTTTCAGTGCCCTGGGACTTAAGGGTATGTGGCAGTTCAAGACGGAGGTTGTGATCAGAGAGCCCAGGGCTCTCCCACCAAACCTCCACACAGGCAGCACGGAGGCAGACTCGGAAGTAAAAATGTTGGGCCTGAAAAATAAATTCATCAGTGTAGGGAAAACCTGGCTCTAGCTCTTCCCCAGGCCGGGCCCCAGGAAAGAGCAAGAGTCTGTGGTCATTTTCCTTTGCTTACATCCAGAGCTGCCCGAAGCTGAAGGAAACATCCTCGGTCGACCCTTGTGAGCCCCCTTTATCCCCCCACTGTCAGAGATGAAAGATTCCAAGCCTCGGGTGCAACAGAGCTGCAGGCGCTGACTTTTCCCAAAGATAAAAATCAAAACCCCCCAAAAACACCACAAGTTCACTGTGAAATACAAATAAATAAATAAATAAATAAATAAATAAACCCAGCCTCCTCTGAGTGGCTGCTTTCCACACACATGAATGCTTTAAAGATAAAAAACAGCCTGTTGTATTTGTTAGAGCAAAGGAAAAGCCCAGAGCAGGAGTCTCAGGTCTCTTTATTCATGCTGAGGAACATCCTCCCAATTTCTTGCAACCTCGAGGCAAACGAGAACAGGGAGATGATGGGGGAATTATTGATAAGAGGAGGGACAAGCACAGATGACCAAGGGCAGAGGGGCAACGAGGGCACAGAAGAGTGTTGGTGCTCCTTCTGGAGTGCCCAGCTTCATTGGCTGTGTCCAGTCACTCAGCTCCATATTTACTGAGCATCTACTACATCTCAGGCCCTATTCTAGGCCTGTGGACGTATTAGTGAGCAACCCAGGAAAAAATAAAACTACTCATGTTATGTTGTGATGGACTTTGGGAATAGAGATTGACAATAAATAAAACAAATGAACACAGTTTATAACACCTTACAAAACAACAAGCTCTACAGAGAAAATGAACCAAGAAAAGAAGAAAGAAATGCCCAGAGAACAAACAGTAGATCTGCCATTTTAAGTTTTTTATTTAAGAAACATAACAGGGAGAAGTCACAGTCTGAACAAAAAAAAAGATTTGAAGGAAGGAAGGGAACAGGCCAGAGTAAAAGAGGCAAAGGGAAGAATAGGTGTGGTGCCCAAGAGGAAGGACCTTGCCAGTCAGATTCAAAGAACAGCAAGAAGGACTTAGGATAGATTAAGAGAGGGACAGTGACAGAGGTTCAAGATGAAGTCAGGGAAGTCATTTTGAACCAAACTGTGTAAGGATCGATGTGGGAAGTCTCTGGACAGTTGTAAGCAGAGGTGTGACGTCTAACTTAACTGCTGAATTGAGAAGGACAGAAGCTGGGACATTAGTTAAGAGGTCATTACAATCACACAACTTTGGTTGTGCTCTGGGGATTTCAAAATGCATCTTAATTTTATAATAAAATTATGATTGGCCTTCACATAGCACTAAACTACGTTATTCTTAATGTAATAGTTTTGCAATAGAGTCCTTCCTTTGTGGTCATTATTTTACTCCCACTTAACATTATAAACTCCACAACACGTTAGTAATTTCACAGTAAAGAAACTTAGTTTTCAAAGAAATATAAACATTTTAAAATTTCTGATATTGTATTTCTCCATTTAGAAATTCTATTTCGTTCTTTTTACATTTTCCATTTATCTCTGTTAGGTCCACATTTTTACTTCATTTTGTGCGCATATTTATCAAAGCTGTTCTGAAACCTGAATCTGCTCATTCCAACATTTCTAACATTCCTTGGTCTGAATCTAGGGTCTATTTTGTCTCCTGAGTCACATTTGACTACAAGATCCTGTCTTACTCTTTTCTGAGCCTGGGGATAAGGGTCCCATTGCCTTGCAACTTATACTGTGGACTGTCTGGGTTTTGTTGTCTTCTTTGAAAGAGTGTTGAAGTTTGTTTTAACAGGTAGTAAATATTGCTTGCAAATAGGTGGATATTTTCAGGGCTCACTCTTATGTGCTGTTAAGGTAGGTCTGGCATAGCCTTTCCTTCAGAGCTAGTTTAGTCCTAGTTAAGATAAAAGCCCTCTGAGGTCTCTAGTGAATGTGCCAGGCATTCAGTGCAGTTTCTCCAACATAGCTGAAACTTAAACAGCACCAAGTTCTCTGTGAGATGTGGGAACTGCTTAACTCACAGCTACCCAGTCCATTGTCCAACCTTGTTGAAGTTCACTATATGCGTGAATGTTTCACTACTCAGCATGGATTCAAGAAAAGTCCTGCATATATTCCTCAAGTGTTTTAATGCATAATGATGTCTGATTCTCTAGGCCACAAATCCCAGTGCTCTCATCCTCCACAAATTCCACTACTTATCTCTTCAACTCAGACGTCCTGGCAGGGCTTTGATTGGGTTTCACCTCTCTGCATCTCTTCTAGAAAGTGCCTTCAAGCTAAAAGCTGGAGGATCTTAGGAATCATCTTGTTTATTGCCCTTCTCCCAGTCAACACAAATCCAAAATCAAAAAACTGCTTTTTATGTTCTATCCAGTTTTCAAGGTTTTTCCCTCCTAGTAGATCAAGGCTAGAGCTAAAAGAGCTTGAAAAAGATGTCTAGACATACAGGTTTGCAACACACTCAAGGTCACACACCTTCTGTAGCAGCATCAAGCTCAGAACCTTTGTTTCCCAACTCTAAGTGCCTTTCCAAGACTAAGAGAGTGTTGTACGTGAGTTTCCTAGGGGTGTGATATCAACTAACACAAATCGAATGATGCAGTACAACAGAAATTTATTCTTTCCCAGTCTAGGAACCAGAAATACAAAATCAAGGTATTGACAGGGCTGGTTCATTCTGGAGGTTCTGAAAGAGAATCTGTTCTATAACTTTATCCTAACTCTTGGTGGCTGTTTGCAATGCCTGATGTCACTTACAGACAAAAGGTACTCTTGATTTCTGCCTTGACTTTATATGGCCTCATCCCTTGTTTGTGTCTCACCCCGCCCCTCTCTCTATATATATTTGGTACTAGGGATTAAACTCAAGGGTGCTTTACCACTGAGTCACATCCCCAACACTTTGTATTTTTTTTTTATTTTGAGACACAGTCTTGCTAAATTGCTGAGCCTGGCCTTGAACTTGAACAACTCCCACCTCAGCCTCCTGAGTTGCTAGAATTATAGGCATGCATCATCGCGCTAGGCTCTTCTCTTCTTATATAAGAACATTTGGCCCTGGATTTAGAGCTCACCTAGTAAATTCAGGATGATTCCACGTATAGGTTCTTACTTAATTACATCTGCAAATACCCATTCTCCAAATAGGGTAACATTTGGAGAAATTGTTATGAGAAATTATTAGAGAAAGAAATTATGAGAAATTAATATTTAGGCACATCCTTTTAAGAGGGGGCACAATTCAACTTGCCATTGGTAGGAAGGATAAATGACACAGCCAAAGTCACACAAAACAATTTGGAAATGTATGCCTTGTATACAAACAGATATTAAGGCTGACTCTGATGGGCTTATTTTGGAGGATTTGAAAAGGGTTTCCACGTAGAGCCCCAGGACTACCCGTCAAGACACAAAAGTCAGTTGGAAATGTTCCCTCTCATAAGAGCCCAGGCACATGGCTGACCTAGACCTCTCACCACTTTCTGCATTATACACTTAACACCACTATTAACTCGGCTGAATCGCCCAGCATGTAACGAGGGAAGATTGCTTTCATTTGGTCCAGCCTCTTCTATCTCTAATAATGAAATCAGTCAGGACAAGAGGCCTATATCCTGAAAGCAGGATCATGTAGTAGAAATGAATAGAATAAATTGTTGACAGCCCTTACCTGGAACAGCAAAAATGTCACCACTACAATAATTCTGTTTGCTAAGATGACCCAAAATGCTAGATTCAGAGGCTTCAACTGGGTAAAAAACAAAATCTATTGCGTGGCATCTAATTGTTGTTTCAGCTATAATTTTTCATGAACAAATAACCTTTGGTTTTCAACATGAATTCTTTTTTTTAAAATTTTTGTCTTTATTTTCTCAGCAGGTTTAGATGGTCTGTTATAAGACAAAGACAAAATCTCCTCATAAGAAAAATTAGCAAGAAAGCACAGTGACAGGCCAGCAAGAGCATTTTTGTTTAAAACATCATCCCAAATAAATAATTTGACAGCATTAATTCATTAAGAAAGAAATATCTAGAAGAGATACCACGCTGAGACCCTTAAACAATGCTTGGAAAGATTCACTGGCTACCGACACATCCCTGGTGTGAGGATTGGAACAGATCTATAAACCCACATTTTACCTGGGCTGTCAGTCCTGTTGAGTGCTGAACAGAGCCAGTTTGTTTGGTTTGCTTTGTAGAGTAGACAAAACACAAACATTAAGTGAGGTCCAAAGGAACACCCACTGGCCATCCTCAAATCTCTAAGATTTGAAAGAAACTGGAAAATTGAGTTGAATAGGAATGACAGAAACAGAGGCTCATTTTTAATGAAAAATAAAGCCTACCCATATCAACCCCCATTGTGCCAAAGACCCCACCACCACCACCATCAAAATTGGACGGGACTATAATAGCCAACAAGGACAAGTGCCTCACAAACATCACAACTTGGTAGAAGGAAATATTTAGAGGAAGGTCAACACCTGAAGTTAGAATCGTGCTCTGTGCATGTCAAGTCAAGGTAGGTGAAAGAAGTTACATATATGGTCAAAGGAATTGGAAAAGGAGCCCTTGACCAAGTGGAGGAAGGATCGCAGAGTACTGGGAATAGAAGGGAATTGGAGATAAAAAGGGAAAACACACGTCTCTGTAAAGTATAGACACTGTCTATCAGAGAAGCCGGCAGTTCCTTGCCCGAGGGCATATGTGGGACCAGCACCCACACCTCTCTCTGTGTGCTGCTGTCTTTACTCAAATCTTTGTTCTCAAGGTCACGGTGGGTCGTCAGACTTTCTCAGACCTCAGACCTGGGTTCCCTTTCCTTTTCTCTCCTCTTTCCCACTATATCCCATTCTTTCCCCCCCTCACACACACACCATCTATTTCCACTGGCAGACCAAGGCACTTAAATTTATTTCTCCAGTGCTGACTTCTCTAAACTCCAGACCTGGGGTCCACAGTTCCATTGGGTGTTTCACAGGCATCTCAAGTTCGACATGTACAAACCCCACGTTCTGACTCCATCCTTCCCACCGTCAACTCGTTCCTCCCCAGAGGATCTGCATCCACTGGATGGGACTACCATCTCACCAGCTCCTGGGCTGGGGATGTAGCTCCATGGTAGAGGGCTTGCTTAGCATGTGTGAGGCCCGAGTACCACAAAATAAAATAAAATAAAAATATTCCTTTTGAAAGATGATTCAGACCCCTCCCGGTTGCCTACCAGGACAGACATTTGGCCCTGACTTCTGTGACAGAGCATGCCCCTCTCCTTGACCACTCTGCTCCTACTGAACTCTTCAAACATCTCAAATCTTTCCACTTGGGAGCCTTTCCCCATGCTGTTCTCTCAGTCAGGAATTTTTTTTTCCTCCTTCCATTCTGAAAGGCTGGTTCCTTTTTATGCTTCAGGGTTCCTATTAAATGTCACTTGAAAAGAAACCCTCTTGGACCAGCCATCTAAATGACGTCTTGTTTTCCTCCTGCTGCCCTTTACAGCAGTGCCTTGATTGTTTCCATCACAGCACTTAGTACAATCTGTGGTCGTTTATTGATTTGGTTACTGGTTGTCATCCATTGTAAGTCTCTCAGCTAGACGCCAGCGGCCATGCAGTCTGTCCTCCCCACTGTGGCCCTACCACCTCGCCAGCACCTCACACAACATGCTCAGCATGTGCTCTTTCACATAACGAGAGTGAAGGACATTCAAAACATGGTTCTCTCTACCCAAAGGGGAGACAAAAGATGCTGGTCTTCCATTCCGTGTCAATATATCCAATATGGTAGAAGGAATCTCACGAGGGACGGTTGCTACAAGACGGAACGTCGCCGCCGCTGGTTCTCTAGAGATCCTTGTTCAACAGTATCCCATCCATCAAGGGGGGAGGGGATTAATTTCATCCCTGGCTCAAATACAGAACAAATGACTTCACCCGGCCCCTTCCAAACTTATGACTTCATGGAAAAAATCTATAAGCTCTCAGCCTTACAGCACTCTGATAACAAATTACCCTTTTAATGAAAAAAAAAAGGATCCCTTTTGATATCTATCCCCATTGAATTATGGACCTCAAAATTGAATTGGAGTCTAATAGACATCAAGCACAACTACTTGTCAGTTCCCAGCAAAGATGAGAGGAAAATCTGGTGATCTCTGGGGACTCTAAGGGCAGTGCTGACAGAATGTCCTTTCTGGTTGCTGTAGTGACTCTTCACTGAGTACCAAGCCTGTGGGTGTCCATTAGGTACCTCCTTCAGTTTGTGAGCCAGTCCCTGAAAGGAGAAAAGACACCAATCTTCCTATCTCTTCATGGGTGTTCTGGTTTAGATATGAGGTGCTGGCCAAAAGCTCCTGTGTTAATGCAGGGATGTAAGGAGAGGAAATGATGGACTCACCTGTGACAGCTATGACTTATTCAGCCCATCTTAGCTTGAAGGGACTAACTTGGTGGTGACTATGGTTAGGTGGGGTGTGGCTGGAGCAAATAGGTCATTGAGGTGTGCCCTGGAAAGGATCACCTTCTCCGAAGCCCCTTCTCTCTCCCCATCTCTGCTTCCTGGCCACCAAGAGGTGGGCTGCTTCCTGCGCCCTGCTCCATGGCCATGATGTGCTGCCTCACCTTGGGCTCAGAGCCATGGATTTGGCTGTCTATGGACTGAACCTCTGAAACCATGAGCCCTAATAAAACTTTCCCTCCTTCAAATTGTTCTTTTCCAGTATTTTGGTCACAGAAATGAGAACGCTGACTGATAGAATGGGCATTGAAATTAAGACTGTACAGATCCCGTTTAAGATGTGACTTTCTCTATCCCTACCACGTTGGCTTTGGTCAGAGGGCTGGATTCTACCCCAATAGCACGTAAGTTTCTGTGCTTCAGAAGACCTGCTCTGAAATTCCAATTCATTTTCCTAGTGTCTTGAAATCTATCAAAGTCCCTGTCAATCATTTCTTCCATGATAGACAGAGCTCCTCCTTAAAGGACAAATTGATAGAACCACAACATTGACATCCAGGAGCCGACAATCCATCCCCCTCCCTGATGCTCCAAGCAGTTCATTGGCACTGCTTAATTAGAGTAGAACTAGTTAACCCATTCCAGAGACAAGACTAGTATTCTCTCTTCTCATTCCCAGGTCTTCTCCGCTAACTTCTTATTGTCGTGTATGTTTTATGACGGATTCTGTTCAAGTTATCACACTGCTAGTTAAATTCACACTTCATCTTTCCATTGTAATCCTCCATGATTTCTTTTTATACAATATTCAGTTTGGAGGTATAACTTAAAAACCATTACTTTCTGGTCAATAGCTTTAGAGAACTTCATTGTTTTTAGTTAAGACACAACCTAGAGTGACAAATGCAGCCTTGGAAAGCTGAACAACTTCTTTCCCTCTTGAGAGTCTTTGTACAACTTTCCATATTCAGTACCCAAGGACATTTCCTTTCTCTCTCAGCTAACACAGAGTACAGTAAGGTTACATTAGATAATAAAAGCCCTCCGCTGACAAAAAGATGCTTTTGAAAAGTCACTCGAAAAGGGAGCCTTGTTGACAGCTTTATTAAAATAAAATGCCACATCTTTGTGAAGTTAAAAGTCTCGGGATTGTGGTTAAAAGTCTGGTCATCTCTACATACAATGGAAAGTCTTTTAAGAGTCATGTTTTGCTCAGGTTGGACTAACCATGTACGACAGCTAGAATATAAATCCTGACTTTCTCAGCCCCATCTAACCTTTTCTTTCTATGTCATGTAGAGGTTTCTAAGTGAAGGATAGATCTGTGGAGTAATGTGAGAGAGAAGTTCTATGCTGAACACCAACTAGCAGAAGCCATAATATAGAAATAATTTCATTCAAGTTAAACAATTAGATACTGTCTTGATTCATTTTCTGTTTCTATAACAAAATACCTGAGACTCGGTGATTTTGGAAGTTTATAGGCTTCATTTGGTCTCTGATCTGGAGGAGGCTAAGAAGTCCAGGATGCATCGGCTCAGCAGGTGGTGAGGGCCTTTTTCCTGGGTCACTACATGGCAGAGGGTGTAACAGCAAGCATGCCAGAGGGAGGCGCTTCTAAAACAAAGCCGCTTCCTTGCCAGTCCATTAGTTTGGTAATCCGTAATGGATTAATCCATCCATGAGAGCAGAGTCCTCGTGAGCCAATCACCTTCCAAAGGTGCCCCCTCCAAACACCATTAGTATATAAATTTGTAAATTAAGTTTTCAATACATAAAATGGGGGGGGGTACACAAACCATAGCAAATCTGTTGCTCATCAGAGAGGCAAGAAGGCTGAAATGGGAATCTTGCCCAGTATTCAAGGAAATGCTATTCCCATATAATGTGACCTGGGGAGTATATTTGAATAGGGTTTCTAATACACGTTTTTATGGCAAACATTAAAATGCAAAATGCAGATATCCTTAAACTCAGTTATTCCTTTTCAAGGAACTCTGGAGAGACACCTGCCCATGTGCAGAAAGGAGACGTCACAAGAATGCTCATTATAGCATTGTTCATAATAATAAAAATATCAAGATTTACCAAAATTCCCATCATCAGGAAAATGGTTGTATGTACATCTACAAAGCAGTTTAAAATAATGAGGCAAATTTAAACGCACATGCCCTGGAAAGATACCCACATAATGGAAATAATATAATCCCACTTGTATAAAAAGGAGAAACCTTTATAATTCATGTATTTATAATAAGATAAATAATAATTGATATATAGATATTTAAACCACATATCAGACAATGATTTATAATTATTTTATGACCTTTTTATATACATTTGAATATTTGGGTTTTGTGTGTATATTTTATTACATTAATTTAAGTTAAATTCAAATGCATTATTTATTTATTTATAAATCATATATTGATATACTGGTATTATAAATCTGATAATACGTGTTTTTGTCAACTTTTCGTCACTGCCACCAAAAAGATGTGAAAAGAACAATGTAGAGGAGGAAAAGTTTATTTGGGGGCTCATGGTTTCAGTGGTCTCTATCCATAGATAGCCAACTTTATTGCTCTGGCCCAAAGTGAAATGAAGGGGATGATGAAGGAAAGCAGCTCAGGACATGGCAACAGGAGGCAGAGAAAGTTCTGCTCACCAGGGACAAAATATAAATCCCAATGACATGCCCCCAGTAATCTATCTCTTTCAGTCAAACCCTACTTGCCTTCAGTTGTGACCCAGTTAATTCCTACTCTGAAAATTCTTGCATTGTCTTATGCACGAGACCTTGGAAGACACCTCATATCTAAACCATAACAATATATAAAAAGTATTTACAGTTTGTTTTGTGTGTGTGGTGCTGGGGATTAGAGCCCAGAGCCTTGTGCATGCAAGGCAAGGACTCTATCAGCTGAGTTATATCCCCAGCCCATACATTGCTGGTGGGACTGCAAATTGGTGCAGCCAATATAGAAAGCAGTATGAAGATTCCTTGGAAAACTAGGAATGGAACCACCATTTGACCCAGCAATCCCACTCTCCAGTCTATACCCAAAGGACTTAAAAAGAGCATACTACAGGGACACAGCCACATCAATGTTTATAGCAGCACAATTCACAATAGCTAAACTGTGGAACTAATCTAGATGCCCTTCAAAAGATGAATGGATAAGGAAAATGTGGTATATATACACAATGGAATATTACTCAGCATTAAAAGAGAATAAAATCATGGCATTTGCAGGTAAATGGATGGAGTTGGAGAATATAATGCTAAATGAATTTAGCCAATCCCCCCCAAAAAAACAAATGCTGAATGTTCTCTCTGATATAAGGATGCTGATTCATAATGGGGATGGCGGGGAGAGAACATGGGAGGAATAGAAAAACTCTAGATAGGACAAAGGGGAAGGAGAGGAAGGGAAGGGGACATGGGAATAGGAAAGGCAGTGGGAATGATATGGACATCATTACTCTAAGTATATGTATGAAGACACAAATGGTGTGGCTCTATATTGTATACAACCAGAGATATGAATATTTGTGCTATATATGTGCAATATGAATTGAAATGCATTCTGCTGTCATATATAACACATTAGAATAAATTTTAAAAAGTACTTACAGATATATATAAATCATATATCAGAAGATATAAAGACTCTAATTCAATAAAGGAATAAATAACTTTAAAATTTATGAAAAACTCTAATAGCTATTTCTCCTGAGATACGTAAGTGGCCAACAGGAACAGAAAAAGAAGCTCAAGGTTATTGATCATTAGAAATTAAAGTCATGGCAGAGCATTTGCCTAACATGTATAGCATGTCTAAGACTCTGAGTTCAAAATATAGTACTGAAAAAAAGAAAATGAAGAAAAATGAAAGTCAAAACCACAAGAAAATGTCACATCATATCCACTAAGACATTTATAATTAAAAAGACAATAACAAGTGTTGACAAGAATGTGGAGAAGGTGCAAATCTTACACACTGCTAACAGGAATGTGAAATGATACAGTTTTGCGGCAAAGAGTTGGGCAATTCCTCAAAAGTTAAACACAGAGTTACCATATAATCCAACAACTCCATCACTAGCTATATAGAAAATAGAAGTGAAAACTTACATTCACATAAAAACACACCTAGGAATTCCATAAAGCATTATTTTCAATAGTCAAATTAGAAACAATACAATTGTCCATCAACTGATAAACAAAATATAGCATATTCACACTATAGAATATTATTCTCCCATAAATGAAGGAATGTAATATTGACACATGCCACAAAATCGATGAACCTTGAAAACATTATGCTGAAGGATAAAAGCCAAATATAAAATGGGTAGTGGCACAAACCTATAATCCCAGAGACTCTGGAAGCTGAGGCAGGAGGAGTATTATCAGAGCTATCCTTGACAACTTAAAATAAATAATAATAATAATAATAATAATAATAATAATAATAATAATAATGGATGAGGATAAAGTTCAGTGCTAAAGTACTCCTGGGTTTAACCCCAGTACCCCCCATCCATCAATCAGACACAAAAGATTCCATTTATATGAAATATAAAAGAGATAAATATACAGAGACAGAGAGTAGCCTAGTAGTTGTCAGGGGCTGGAAAGTGGGAGGAATGGGGGGATGACTGCTCTTGGGGTGATGAAAATGTTCTAAACTTAGCAATAATGGTTACACCACTCTGTGAAAATACCAAAAAAAAAAAAATCACTGAAGGGCTGGGGTTGTGGCTCAGGGGTACAGCACTCACCTAGCACATGCGAGGCCGTGGGTTCGATCCTCAGCACCACATAAAAATAAATAAATAAATAAATAAATAAATAAATAAATAAATAAATAAATAAATAAAGGTATTGTGTCCAACTACAACTAAAAAAATTTTTTTAAAAAATCACTTGAGTTGCACATTTGAAAAGGGTGAATTTTATGGTATCAGATGATATCTCAACACAGCTGTTATTTTTTAAAAATTTAAAAATTAAAAGGTTCCAAATAGTATCTAATAAGGTAACAAGAGTGGCTATTTGGAGGGAATAAATTAAGACACATTTTAAAACTAAGATTGACACGTTTCTCATATTTTTGTATTTTAAAATATATTGGCAAAAGAAAGAAAGAAAAGTCCTAAGTATCACTCAAATGGTATTGTATGATGAGAAATGCAAGGTAGTGCATTTCACTCTTCCTAATTTGCAACCTGAGAACAGATATTCATTGCAGTAAATTAATATTTGGGTACTCTTGTAAGCCCTGAGTATGCAAAAAAAAAATTAAAAAATGTATAAGCTATGTTCCTTCCAGGAATCATGGTGCACATATGAGTAGAGACATGTACATAGTCAATTGTTAAGATAGTGGGCTAAGAGCTATATTACTAGCATAATCCTCTAACTCTGGAAGTAAAAGGGCAGAGGCCCCGGCGGGGGGGGGGGGGGGGGGGGGGCTGAACTTTCAAAGAGAAGCAAAAGTTAGCCAAGCAGAGAAGAGGTGAGGGCAGACAGGCAGCCTGGGCTGGAGCCTGCAGGTGTGCTGGCGCACAGAGTTTTCACAAAACAGTGTGTCAGTGGCTCTGGTTGTAATCCATGTCCTGTGGGGAGATTCTTGCAGAGGGAAGTATAGGCTGGAATCGGACTGAAACGACTTTAAATAATGCCTTGCTCGGGATTAGGATGTTATTCTGTAGACAAGGGGATATGACAAAGCAGGGGAATGGAGCAGATAGGAAGAGCCCAGTGACAGGGAAACCAGTTCGGGCTTCCTGAATTAAGCAGGCAGAGAGAGGAGCCTACGCATAAGAGCGGAGGCAGTGGCACTGAAGTGGGAGGTCGGATCCAAGAAATATTTCAGAGGCAAAACAGGCACGACTCCGTGACTGGTGTGGGAGGGAGAAGGGGCTGTCGCAGTGACTCCCAGAAGCCATTAGTTGTCAGAGCACATAGAGGAAGATTATAGTCAGACTTGCTCGCCCCTCAGGACACAAAATGAAGATGAAAAAGAGGGTTTCACAGACAATAGGAGAAAATACAGCTCCACATTCTGCATGCCTCTGCCAAGACAGGGGACCCTGAACTGCTGTTGTTGTTGTGACATTCTGTGCTGGGTAAAGGGTATTTGTTAATGTGCAATAAGTGCATGGCGGGGGATGCCAGGCACTGCACCAAGGGCTCTACGTGCATATCTCACGGAATCCTCGGGACACCCCTTTGTCAAAAAAGAAAACCAAGGTTTATCGAGATCACAAAACCAGTACAAATCCAGGCCATTATCTGCAGAGGCCAGTGGACCGAAGCACTTTGCTCTCCTGCCTCTTGGCTCTGGGAGGTGAAATTAGACAGCTCTCGTGTTCCCTTCCAAAGAAGTGAAGCCAGATCATAAACTCATCCTCCCTTCTCTCTCTCTCCCAGAGACACATCCAGAGCACCCATCCCTTCCATCCCTGTGAGATCAGAGTGACGCTTTGGTCTCTCCATGACTTCCAGGATGTCTCCCATGGCTAACTGAGGCAGGTGCATCCATAGAGAAGGAGCCACATGGCTCTACATCCTGCCAGGGAGTCGAGGCAATACCAAAGGGCCTCCTTGCCCTGCCTTTGGGCCAGTTAGACTACGCAGCCTAACACTTAGGGATTCAGACTTACAGACTCCGGGATTTATAGAGTCACTATAGTGAACTGAAGTGGGATTTTTGTGGTTGTTTGTTTTGTACTGGGAATTAAACCCAAGGGTGCTACAATTGAGCTGCATCATTCCCAGTCCCTCCTGCTACCCTGCCCCTCTTTTTTTGAGATAGGATCTCACTAAGTCACTGAGGGTCTTGCTATATTTCTGGGCTGGCCTGGAACTTGCAATCCTCCTGCCTTCGCCTCCTGAGTCACTGGGATTACAGGCGTGCACTACTGTACCTGAATGTTGTTCTTATTTTTTTTAAATCACCTTGCATGTTTCTGCTCCTTATCTGTTAACATCATCCCTATTTTTCTCTTGAGAACAACATGTGATCTAGATTCAGTCCACATGGTTGGGGCGGATGTGCTTCATCTCTACCTTCATGGTGCGTGTTTGATTCAGGCTTGACCAATGAGTGCATCTTATTGCTTTTGCCCCAGGAATGTGATACAATTCAGTCCATGGAGAGCAAGGTCCAAGGCCTTTTTTTTTTTTTTTCCAAATTTAGACCTACAAGGAAAAAAATTCCTGAGACTTCTAGGACACAGGAAGACCCTTATCTGAGCAGATAGCCAAATTAGGAGAATCAAGAGATGAAAGGTGGAAACAGAAATGCTGAGTTCCTGAATCGAGCCACTCCTGAAAGCTAAGCTGAATTTTTCAGTTCATTACACAAGCCAGTACAGCCTTCATGCTTTCTCTATTTTTCATTTCTGACATCTATTGCTCTGTAACCCAAAAAAAAGTCACAAGAAAGAAAAACCTACAACACCTGCCTCAAGAACAACTATAAAGTGCTGAGTGGTTAGCTGCCTAGCCTCCCTCAACAGGCAGTATTCAGAGGGAGCTGAGATCTGCCTAGAACCAGAGATGACACATCCAGAGATGCCTAAGTTGGCCTTATACATAGTACATTAAATGGAACAGCTGTGGGGTGTATGAAACAAAAGAGAAAGTTTTCTAGTGTCCTGTAGCGACGATGAGGGCTGGGCAACTTTTCTGGATAGTCATCTCACTACCCCAACATGGCCAGACCACAGATATTAACCCCTCAAGACCTTGACCAGAGTCTACTTACAGTCACTACACTTAGTGGGCTTCAATGACAACATGAAGGAGTTAACCTTTTTTTTTTTAAGAGAGAGAGAGAAGAGAAAGAGAGAAAATTTTTTAATATTTATTTTTTAGTTTTCAGTGGACACAACATCTTTGTTTGTATGTGGTGCTGAGGATCAAACCCGGGCTGTACGCATGCCAGGCGAGCGCGCTACCGCTTGAGCCACATCCCCAGCCCTGAAGGAGTTAATCTTTACACATGCATCATTTAAAGTAACTCTCTGGGCTGGCCCAGAACTTGCACTCCTCCTGCCTTTGCCTCCTGAGTCCCTGGGATTACAGGTGTGCACCACTGTACCTGATTGTACAGAAAATAGGAAAAAATATAGCTCCACATTTTGCATGCCTCTGCAAAGACAGAATGAGCTCTGAGCTCCAACTCTCTGACATTCTGGTACACACAATTTCCTCTATCCTGACATTGGGCATATAAGTCCTCCCTCTCAGAATGTCCTCCCTCCTCAGCCCAGTTGTCCACATGCCAGTCACTTCTAAGACTCACCTTAGATTCACCTCCTTCAAAGAATCTTCCCTGGTCATTGCAGCCTTGACTCACAACTTCTTTGAGCTTCTATAATGCTTACCCCATACAATCTACACGGAATCCAACAAAAGAGGTGACTTTGCATATCTAGGTTGGGAAGAGACTCCTGAGGCTTGATTTTTGTAGTGCTGCAGCCCCGTGGGTGAACACTAAAAGATAAACTGGAGGCTCTTGGCAGATCTAGAAAGGCTCTGGATTTTAGTATAGCAAGAAGGGCGAGATAATATCCTAAGACTCGGCAGTTCTGTAGAGGGCATCCTGGGAAAAGATAAGTGTTCACCAGGAGCCAAAGGTCTAGTCACTTAGGACTTGAGTAAAGTAGGGAAGTCGCAGCTTCCTTAATTCCTCCCAGGAGTGAGAACCATGCAGATCTGGGGGTGCAGGGCTGTGGGGTGCCCTTCAGAGGAGATGTGAAGAGAAAGGCTAAACGTGCACTTGTTAAGAGCCCAGAAAGCCAGACTCTAGCAGACATCAAAGAGCCCATGAGATTGCTCTGATAGGCAAGTTCCTAGGAGCACTGCCAACCAGTAATGCATCCAGTGAGAGACGCCACACAGAGCAGCTGCTGAGGTTGTGGCCACAAACAACAGGACATTCCTTCCTGGGGAGCTGCCTTTGTGAAGAGAACTAGACTCTAGCTAGAGGGTCCGACTGGGGAACTTTACCTGGCAAAGGCTCAACTCCTTCCCTGCAAGCGTGCAAGGCTGTGTGGCATTGCATTCAAGACATGGGTTCTGCACTGGCAGACCCGGGCTGGAATCACAGCTCTGTGGCTGAGTGTGCATGACCTTGAGGAAATCTCTTACCCACTCTGTGAGTCAGTATTTATCCTTCATAAAACAGGGATGCAAAATTGTTGGCCAAATAGAATGCACATGAAGGGTTTCACTCCACACCTGGTGTGTGCTGGATGATGGCTCAGGAAGTGTTAGGCATCATTATTATGATTGCTGCTGTCCAGGGGAAGCCTGTAGGGATTGGAAGCTGTTGGTGTGTCTAAACATCATTCATGGGAAAGAAGGAGTAAGAGAACGTGTTCCCCGGGAATCCAGAGCAATTGGTAGCCTGGGATTGTCTGGGAGCTCCAGTTCACACTGATTCTTGAGAATTTGGACAGTAAAGACCTCATATTCCTATTGGGGATGGGGTCTCTGAAGGAAAGTTTACAGAGATTCTTTCTTGAGTTGCTTGTGAAATTTTCTACATTCTTTAGTTTTGCTGGATTACAAACTTCTACAACAGATATCCAAGTCTTTCATTTTTAATTAAATCCATTTAGGGTGTATATTAAAGTCAAGGGGCCCATACAGATCAGCTGATTGGCCCTAAGGGTCTAATGTGGGTAGCCACCTTTACTCTCACAGCGTCAGAAAAGCCTGCACACTATCAAGAAAACTGTCAGAAGAAGAGACAGCTCCAACAGAGGATGCAGCAATGGAATTGTCCAATGAAGACATTAGGATTGGAAGCCTTAAAAATATGTGTATCTTTTGACATAGTGATTCCTTTCCTAAGAAAAATCCTACAAAAATCATGCACAAAGTAGATGAAATGTTAGGTGGGAAAGTCATTCTTTCAATAGAATATGTAATCAGGAAATTTTTAAAACAATCTAAATGTGTAAGAACAGAGAATATATTATATAAACTATGTATCTTCTTCCATGAAATGATTTATTAAAAATAATGCTTAAGCAGCATTTTAAAGGCTTAGTAAGTGTTTCTGATATAATGCTTAACAGAAAAATTTTATACAAACTCTGATCTCAGTGATGCTAAAATGCACAGAATATTAATGCTGGTTATTTGATTGGTGCAATCTGTGGTGGTTTTCATTTCTTTATCGATACTCTATATTTTCTATTTCCTAAGTTTTCTGAAACAATAAGGTATTGCTTTTGTAATCAGAAAAATGTTGCACTGTTACTTTACATGATGCATGTGTAAAGATTAACTCCCTTATGTTATCATTGGAGCCAGCTCAGTGTAGTGACTATAAGTAGACTCTGGTCTTGAGGGGTTAATATCTGTGGTCTGACCGTGTTGGGGTAGCTAGATAGCTATCGAGAAAAGGTGCCCAGCCCTCATCATCTCTATAGGACACAAGAACATCAAAACAAAGACCTCTCAACACTCCTCCTGGGAAAAGAGAAAAAAATCGATGTCAAACAGTTCTCTCTCCTTCGCCATGGATCTCTCAGTCTGGTTCAGCTGCCACAGATCTTTCAGTGCTCAGACACTGAGGGCTGTTTCCTCATCTATATCCTACCCACAGAGCCCTCCACCAACCCCTTCTTGCCCTCTCCACAGACTACCTTTTCCAGATAAAGTTCTGGAAAGCTCCTAAGTGCCCAGAGGCCACAGGTCACCATCTTTGACCCTCTCATCAAAAACTGTCTCTTTCAAATACTCACGACACCTGAAAATTAGGTGTATCATCAGTGTCTATGGTAATTACCACAAAGCTCTGTTCAAAATAATAAGGATAATAATAATGAATATCTAAAAAAAAGAAGTAGACTCATGATATCCTCAGTTATCAGAACAGCTATATAAGATTGTGTATGTACTTATTGGAAACATTACAAATACATGCTTTGTCCTAATACCTCTTTGGAAAAACACAAATTATTTCATAAAATCATCTCTTCTCCTGATACACTTGTTTGACCATGTTTTCCTGATAAGGTAGAACAGATGAAAAAGAATTTCTGATTTATTTGCTTTTTCCTTCAGAATTTCAAGAGATGTCCGTTGTGAATACTGATAAAAGGGTTCATTATTATTTTCCTAGATTTTGGTCATCTCTGTGCTAATCAATTCATTAAAAATTCAAGTTAAAAAAGAAAGTTCATGGAGATAGAATGCTAATATGCCAGTGCACAGAAAACAGCATACAATTATTTCTGCAGAAGATCAGTTAGAGAACTATCGAGAGACAGCAAGATATTCTAAAGCTGCTCCAAATACCTTTTCTGACCCTATGACTATTCTGAGCACAAACTCAGGATTTTGGCTTTCTTCACTAACACCTAATGATAAAAAAAAAAAAATCCCCATGTATTATTTATGAGAGCAGAAAAGCAGATAAATAATAGCCTCCTGACACTTCAAAGGAAAATGAAGAAAATGTGAGTAAATATAAAATCAATTCATCAGATATGCTTTAAAATTACAACTGTCAGAGTTAGAAGGAATCTCAAAAGATCATTTTACTCCATCTGCTGATTTCTGCTGATAAGATACCACTCTATCCACAAGAGTGAAAAAGTAGTCCCAGAAGGAAAGGAGAAAGCTCACTGGTAACACAGCTGGTCAGCACCAAAAAGCAAAGGAAAGTTAGATCTCAGTCTCTACTACCCTCACATGGGTCCCAACCTATTTCTCTACAAAAAATCATCCTCTCTGGGACTGGGGCTGTGGCTCAGTGGTGGAGCGCTTGCCTTGCACGTGTGAAGCTCTGGGTTCCATCCTCAGCACCACATAAAATAAATAAAATAAAGGTACTGTGTCCCTCTACAACTAAAAAATTGTTCTCTCTGGAGAATGTGTACATCATTGCTATATTCATGCTACATTTTTTGAGCACATACTTTGGCCAGTCATTATGCTAGTTAGAAGGAATACAAAAAGAAAGCTATATATATATATATATATATATATATATCTTTTAAAATATATATATAAGAAATATATATTACTTTCTATATATAATATGTATATATTATATTTATACATTTATTTCTGTGGATCAGTTAGAGAACTATCTAGAGACAGCAAGATATTCTAAAGATGCACCAAAAAATATATGTCATAGACGTGCACACCCCATGTGTATCATGTGCACGCCACGTGTGTATCATGTGCGTGCCACACATATCATCTGTGAACCATGTGCATTCACGTGCATGCCATGTACATATCACGTGCATCGTTCCTATCATGTGCATGCCATGTGCATGCCATGTGCATTCCACATGCATATCACATGCACACCATGTGCATGTCATGTGTGTATCATGTGCATGCCACTTGCATATCACCTGCATGTATGCCACATGAATGCCACATGAATGACACCTATATATTTACGTATATATTTACATATACATATATATATATATATTATAGTCTTAGAAGACCTTACAATCCAGTGAGGCCAAAGTCAACATAAACAAGAGTACTATAGAACACGCACAGCAATATGAGCAAAGCTCTGTGGTACCATAGTAAAGAGAGAAAGAAATTTCACTTACAAAGTGCAAAGAAGGTTTCAAAGAGGACCTAAGCCCCAAAGGATGAGTAATAGGTATTCCAGGGTAAAGCAACCCGGAGGACAAAGGCATGGATGTGAATAACATATTTGAGAAGCAGCAAGCATAAAGTATGAAAGATAGTCCACAGGAAAAGCCAGGCAGCCTTTGGTTTTCCCCAGACCTAATCTGATAAGGCCTCTCCATCAGGCCCTGTAAAGGGCATCGCTGTTTCTCCTTGCCTTTGTCTAGACCGCACCCTCTGTCAGGGAAGTCTTTTCTCTCTTTGTCTATGCCAACTCCCCATTGCTTTTCTTGATGGATCCCTAACTTTACCTCTTCTCCAGCCTCCCTGGGAGAGTGCCTTATTCTTTCCTTTGTTTTCCTATAACGATTTTTACATATTTTCTAGAGAGTGTTTTAATTATGTGTCTACATGCAACTGCATCTCTCAAACAAGTCTGCAAAAGGTCTTAAAGACAATAGGCTTTTAAGTACTTATCTGTTTGATAAACATTTCGAATGAATGAATGCCTGCCCTTTTCTGTAGAAAGCTAGGTGCTGAGGTGACACAGAGAGAATACATGAAATGAGTTCTTAAGGGAAATAGACACATAGATAAATCATAAGTGGGAGGATAATTTTCAGCATTGAAACCCCCAAGGAAACATTTCAACCCAACTAAAGTCCAAACGTCAATCCAAAAACTTTCACGTACAACTGCTTTGGCATTGATTTAGAACTCTACCTAGACAGATTCATAAATTCAAATCCTTTCCTTGTTGCATTCTTAGAGCTCATAAAAGGTTATCTGAAAAGGCAGATCCTGGAGTATGATTTAGTTGTATTAAACAGAAGTGTAAGAGAGAAAATTACTGTCTGGTCTTTCTTTCATCACTGGGCATGTAATCCATTATAAAGGTGTTAAACCCGTTGGTTACTGTGAAAATGAGAGGAAATGAGTCTACTGACAAAAAAAAATGCAATGAGACAGTAAACTAAAATTAATGCTTCACAAATTCTCAGCTTCTCCGCCTTATTGTCTCAGTTTGTTATTCTCGTGAATTATCAGAAAATGAAGCGTAGCCACTGCATCTAAAAATATAGATTTTATTAAACTTCATTATGCAGAAAAGCGCCTGAAGACATTGCTTCTCCTTTGACCTCCCGAGCTACTCAAGCTACTCATTCCCGGGGTTAAAGAAAAGTCTCATTAGCTGTACCTGATGTCAGCAGCCGTGTTATTAAACTGCCTGTCACTCAAGCCCCAGGACTGAAAAATACCTAGGTCATCGGATGCTTTATGCCACCCACTTCTCTTTGCAGTACAATAGCAGAGACTGTAGTGCCAGGAATTGCTATTAATAATAATTACAAAAAACACTTGGTTATTTCTGGGATACCTTTGAGTTAATGGGAAAAAAGCTACTATCTGCCAGGAAACTGCTACACACCAGAAAGAGATGATTGATAGGTAGATGAGAATGTATTACTCTGCTTGAGCTATGTCCTAATCCATTTGGCTGTCTATTACAAAATATCATAAACTGGGTAGCTTATCAACCACAGAAACCTGGTTCTCACAGTTCTAGAGGCTGAGAAGTGTGCGATCGAGGCATTGGCCTTCTGGGCTTCTAATGAGGGTCTGCTTACTAGCTTACAGATGACCCCTCTTCCTTATGTCCTGACATCGTGAAGCAGCCTGAGAGCTCTCTGGGCTCTCTTCTATGAGGGCACCAACCTTGTTCACAAGGGTTCTCCTCCTGACCTCATCCCTTACCCAAGGCCTCACCTGTCAATACCATCACCTTGAGGATTAGGTTTCAACATACAAATTTGGGGTGTAAATGAATATTCAGACCATGGGAGACTGTCATAACAAAATATCAGACTGAGGAACCCAAACAAAGGAAAACTTTTTTGCTCAGTTTTGAAGTCCAAGTTCAAAGTACCAATAAGTGACTTGTAGGCGGCTGTCTTCTTGCTACATCTTCAGATGACTTTTTCTCGGGGAACACCCGGGGGGAACTCTCTGGTTTCTCTTCCTCTTCTGATAAAGAGTCCCCTCCTACTGGATTATGGTACCGCCCTATGACTTCACTGAAACTTAATTAATTCCATAAAGGTCCCGGTTTAAAATACAATCGCATTATGGTTAGGGACTCAACACAGAAATTGGAGGAAAAGGGACACAGCAAATAGATAAGACAGAAGGGACATTAACTTGCTAAGGAGGTAGGATTAGGATCAGACTTGTTTGTGCAGGAAGTAAGCCACTGCGATATTAAAAACTGGAAAGTGTTAGAAAAGCCCCCACAAAGCTCCAAAACGCTGTATTTGCGCGCGCAGGCGCACACACACACACACACACACACACACACACACACACATACACATGCCACAGTGCCTAAAGTTTTACATTAGGAGTTATTGTTGTTGTTTGGTACCAGAGATTGAACCCAGAGGCACTTAACCACTGAGCTACACCCCCAGCCCTTTTTATTTTTTTATTTTGAGACAGGGTCTCACTAAGTTGGTTAAGGCCTCTCTAAGTTGCAATCCTCTTGCCTCAGTTTCCTGAGTCGCTGGGATTACAGGCATGTGCCACTGTTTCTGGTTCCCTAAAATTTTACATTAAGCTTTCAACAAACATTCATTGTACAAGAATTCTGTGTCTGGCACAAAAACTAGGTGTTTCTGGAGTATGGTTAACTGAATTCCCAGCTAAAGATACTTACATTCTAAGAAAGAATCTGTGTTTTGAGAAAAGTTGTTTTTAACCTGTATTGCAGGTTGAAATTAAAAATTAATAAATACATATTCCATAATTGTTATCTTAAATCTAAATGGCATGAGTGGGTTTGGGGCATCTATATTTTATAGATATTTATTTATTTAAAAAAATCTCTCCAGGAGGGGATGGGTGTGGTGGTGCATGTCTATTAATCCCAGCTCTTCTGGAGGCCGAGGAAGGAGGATTGAAAATTGGAGGCTTGCCTCAGCAACTTAGCGAAGACCTAAGCAACTTAGCTAAACTCTGTCTCAAAGTAAAAAAAAATTAAAAGGTGTGGGGATGTAGCTCAGTGGTTAAGTGTTCCTGGGTTCAATCCCCAGATCCCAAGTACAAACAACAAAAAGCAAACAAACGAGAAAGTTCCAACATATCTCCAGGTGATTCTGAAACACGGCCCATATGGAAAACCAGTTCAAACTAGGGCAATAAGCAGTGGCTTTTTCTTCTAAACACGGAGGCTTCTGGAAAATAATGTGAAGATACCACCACCTCATTGTAATTGAACTGTCTAGATGGCTAATAATAAATGACCAGGGCAAATGAACTCTCTAGATGGCTAATAATAAATGACCAGTTCAACTTGACATCCTACAGCCAATGCACTATGAGACTAATGGATAACAGAAGGCATGCGTGACTTAAGATAATGTACTGAAACTTAATAGTAGATAAGAAATCTCTTCTTGAAAATGTAAGAGATTACTACTACCATTTGTGGTAGGTCACCATGACACAAGGCTGACCATTCCCCTTGAAGTGATTCCCAATTTGGAGCCAACACCTATGTTTCTGTAACTCTCTTTTTTATGCTTTTCATTCCTTGCTTTTCTCTACAAGTTTTTAGGAAGAGGCTCCACAATTCTGTAGGTCTATGGTCACAGCTTCGTGGGGGCCTGAGTATATGGGGACTAAGGATGATCAAGATAATCAGACTTAGGCCCACAAGTGGGTGGGAATCCAGAATTAACCTTGGGATAAAGTGAATTACAAGCCTAGGGCAGTGTTGTGTTACAATCTTCCCCTTCACCTCATCCCCAAGCCCTAGGTCTTACCTGTTAGATTTCTGTCTGGGTTTCCTGTTCTCTATTAGTGCCCGTAAGGAACCCCGGCCTGCTAGCTTGAGCACTGAAATTCTGTCTTGCTATTGCTACCTGCACAGTACCCATCCAGCTAACTGCTCGATAGCCAGCTACTGCTACCTGCACACTGTTGCTCTCTGTACATTGGATTCCATCCCCTGTACAACTAGGCAGGGCCTGGACTACATTTCACTCTTGATATACTCAGGTTGCTACATGGACTCCTTCCTTAGACATTGATTCTCAGTGGGAATGGTTCTGCCGCCACTGGAATGTTTTTGAAATTGTTGATGATACCTTTGGCTGTCATAGCTATAAAACCTGCTCACTTCTACTAGCATTTAGAGCGTGGTTGTCAGGGAAAAGGGACATCCTACAGGAAATGCACCAGATAGTCCACACAAGGATCAGTTGTACTTTGCTCCTCTGCATGTTCATGTTGAAGAAAAATCTTTTTATTCATATCTGAGAGGGACTAGATGCTAACATTATTTTAATATAATCCCTAAGTATTTTTGTAGTAAGTATTAATATGCATCAAATTTCCCAGAATAGGCTTTAAGGACAGTAAAATCAAGTCAAGAATCTAGTTGGGACGTTAGGAAAATGGTTCACTATCCTAAAAATCACTTCACCAATAATACAATGACATTCTTGGGATCTAAGTCACAGGTACAAAGCTCCTATATCCGTTTGCAATTGTTATTTCTACTCTTCCTATAAGAACAAGTGACTGATTACTTCATCAAATATTTTAGTGTAAACAGCATCAAGCACTTTCATACTGAAATACACATTATGTTAGTTTTAATCACTTTACATTTGCTAAAACTTGATATTAAAATTAGGGAAATATATTAACTTATTTTCTATGCAAAATTATGAATGTAGATAGATTGCATTATCTACTGATTATATTTGAAAATGAAGAGGGGATTACCAAATATCTGTTGAAAGAGGAGATGTTAGGTCAGATAGGTTTGAGAGATCAATATTAGTATTTATTCAGGATAAAGTGAATATTCACATAAAACCTGTGTATCTTTGTATACCATTTCAAGGATATCCCAATATGCCCTTCAACCAAACCTACCCAATGATATATTCCACCCTATAATTTAGAAAGAAATAATAAATGTTATTTGTGTAATTCATTTGAATTAAAAGCTACGTTCTTAAAACTAAAGGCATAGAAAGGATGGTTCATCATTTTTTTAAACCTGTATTTCAATAGTGCTTTCACATGTATTGATTTTACTTCAGATTTACAAAACAGACAGATAATAGAGAAGATTGTGTATTTCCATCTCTGTCCTAAAAAAAGAAGATTTCTTGAGGTTCTCAGAGTCTGACCAGTTCAAAGTCACAGAGCTAGCCAGAGAGAGCTGGAATTCGAGTCTACACACTCACAAGCCAAAAGCAGTGCCCTCTTCACATATATATAATACTGCTTCTTGGGTGAGACAAATAATCACAGGTGAAAATCAGAAAAAGAACAAAATAAAAGGGATCACTATGAAAGGTTAAAAATGCATAAAAACAACAAGGAAAAGGGTGATTTCTGAAAGTCTCAAAGAAAAAATTCAACTCTCTAATCTAAACTATGTGACAAAGGTAGCTCTTTGGACACATGAATATAGTCTTCCTCTGCAACTCACCACAGCCCAACCTCCTACAGGCCCAAGGTCATGTACAAATGACTCCCTAAGAAGACACTAGCTGTGCTGCCCTCTACTGTTGAAAAACAAAAAGACCAGGCAAGCAAATGGCCATCAGACTGGCTACCAGTGTCTCTGAGCTGACAAATTAAATGGATATCAGCAGAGCTATAAATATCATTTCACTTTCATCAATAAGGAGTTCAATAATATTTTTTTATTTAAATAAACATTTTTACTACACTGAGGTCAAATAATTCTTTTGTCTTAAGACATAATCATTATTACAGTTTTTAATTGTTAATTAAAAATTAAAAACTGGATTCTATGCGGAAGTATAGTTGAATAGACATGAATAAACACTTAGTTCTTATAACTATTCTTCAGTTCTTATAATGTCAGGGCTAAATGAACCTTAAAGATAACAGAGAGGAACCAGGCGCCATGGCCATATCTATAATCCTAGCAGCTTGGGAGGCTTAGGCAGTAGGATTGCAAGTTCAAAGCCAGCCTATGCAACTTAGCAAGACCCTGTCTTGAAATTTTAAAAATTTTAAAAAGGAATAGGGATGTAGTTTAGTGGTTGAATACCCTTGAGTTCAATCCCTGGTACCAAAATAAATAAGTAAATAAAAATAACAGAGAGGCAGCCAAATGGATGTCTACACATGACAAATCAGAACCACAGGAAGCAGCTGTCTGGAGAAATGTGTAAATAAAAATTCTAACACTGTCTAGGATCAGTGAGAAAGAATGCCAGAATTGACTAGTAATGTCTTCCAGGGAAAAGAAAGTGAGATGATGTCCCACAGGCAGTGCTAACACTATCACTGGGTTAAAGCAGACCCCATCCCTAAGCTCGTCTGAGCCACTTATTTTATAGATGAGGAAGTCAAGGGCCAGTGAGATGTTTAAAATAGAAATAAGAGTCCATTAATTTGGACTGGACTCCTATATTAAGCAGCAGCCGACCAAACTAATATGGAGTTTAGTCACCAGAGCTGAGCTTTAAATTAATTGCAGAAAGCTGTATAACCAATTAACCTATAAGCAATTACGACCGTCTCTATGCCTCACTTCTGTTTTCTCTAAATACTGTCAGATCCCATTGTTGGTTGGAGTCCTTTGAACCTGCTTTGTTATTGAGGGTTGCCTGATTCACAAGTAGTTTTTGTTGTTGTTGTTGTTGCTTTGTTTTACTTTGTTTTGCTTTGTTTATAATTGCTCAGCTCGACTCTGCTAAATTTAATTGGTCCAAGGAATTTTCCTTCTAACAGATTGTCAAAAGATCTCACCACTGCTGGAAATTAGGCTAGATTAAGACTTCAAGCAGCCTGTACTCTGGGACATTGTCTTGCCCTGAGATGTTTCTTAGTTAGAGTTCCAATAAGAGAGCTCCAGACATTCCAGTTCAAACTTCAGAAAGTAAGAAGTAGTGTCTGTTCTCAATGAAGCTTTCAGATAATTCTTTGCTGGCACACAAGGAGCACATGTTCTCCCTCACATTGACTGAAAGCCTTTGTGAAAGGTAAGGGCGCAGGCAAAGCCTTTTCATCTTACAATTGATCTTTTTTGATGATTTGTTCGTTAGAAGCTAGAATTTTTCCCATGTGGAGTCATTTCCATGGTTACCTATTGATTTCCTATAGGAAGCATGCTGTTTACACGGCCATCACGTCTTTATTGTGGAAGGTAAATCACCTTCTGAGTTTTTGCTTTATTTGCAACCTGAGGCATGTAAAAAAAAAATGAGCTCTGCAAAATTACCAGAACAAGATAAATAAATGATTCATGCAAGTTGGTTTTGCATGAATAAGTGATTAATCCTCTTTCAACCTTGCTAGTTGAGAATGCAGAATTAATGTCATTCTATGCAAATGGAAGCCCACTTTCCTGAATCCTGACCTAATTATAAGTATTTTGTGAGGCGAAACGTATGTGAAATTTCTCACAGTTTTTAAAAAATCTGATAAGACTGCTACTGAAAATCAGGAACCAAGCATCTCTTCATAAGCCTTAACTGCAGTTGCACATAATGAGATTTGCAATTTACCCTAAAGGTTCTTTCAAAACATCCTGTATTTTAGCATTCCAAAGGCATATAACATTAGTGGTACAAATCAGGCCTTACCATTGCTTACCAGACAGCCTACTCCTTGGTTTAAAACGGTAGCCTAAACGGTTTACACTCTTGGAAGCAAGACGCCCAGCACCAGTGTCTCAGCATAATGAGAAACTGAGTGGACCATTCAATAAATCAATCAAATTTCTCAAGAATCCAAGACAACATCCACAAAATGAAACTCCCTTAACTCAGAGGCATACAATAATAATTCCAGTCTACAGCAATGTGCCTGAGATTTGTGCTAGAGGCTTAGGTCTCTGGCCACAGAGTAGGTAGGGACTGTAAACATAAACTTGAACTAATCATGCAATGCCATACAAATCATAAAAATAGAAAAACAGGAGGAAAAGATCACCTTGGATTTGAAAATGATCCAAAAGTCTTCCAGTATAGAAAGTAAGAAAAGTGTTTTTTGAATGTTTTGAGGCACAGTGCAGAAGTAATGAGATTTCAATAGGTGTAAGGGGAAAATTATAATAATTAACATTTAACATACAACAGATATTCCACTAAACACTTTATACTATTTTTTTTTCTTTTTTTTTTATAGTGCTGGGGTAAAACTCGGGGCCTGGCAAGTGCTCTACTATTGAATTTCACTCCCAGTAATTTTTACTTATTTTTATGTTTTTAATATTTTTTTGTTGTAACTGAACACAATGTTTTTATTTTATTTATTTATTTTTATGTGGTGCTGAGGATCGAACCCAGGGCCTCACATGTGCTAGGTGAGCATTCTACCGCTGAGCCACAATCCCAGCCCCAATTTTCATTTTTTTTTTTTAAATTTTGAAATAGGATCTCACTAAGTTGACCAGGATGGCCTCCAACTTGTGATCCTCCTGCCTACCTTCCCAAGAGGCTGGAATTACACTCTTATTTCTTCTTCACAATTATCCAATCGGGTGAGTCAGCTATTATGGTACCATTTTTATAGACAGAAGAGCTGAAGTTACACAGCTAGTGTCACAGAATCAGTGGCAATGATTTCAATGAAGACTGTCGCCTGAGTCTACAGCCATAACTTTACCATTCCAGGGAGAAACGGGGCACAGAGGTGCAAGGAAGCAAATTACACAGCAAGAGAGTGGCAGAGGGTACATCACCCAGTGAACAGACAAGTGGTGGTGACAGGGAAGAAACTGTGTGCGGGGCTGGATTACAGAGAGCTCTGAATGCCATTCTTGGTAGGATAAGTCTGGAAAACCGAACCCCAACTGAGAAGGTGCCAATTAATTCAGGTGATGCTGACCTGTGAGGCAGAGGCGGTCTTAATCACAAGAATACTAAATGCTCATTATCCAACCTTTTAATTAGCAAAGAAACTACCCAGCCCTTGGAAGAGTTATCAGAAAAGAGCCAAGGTTTGATCACGCTGTTCAGGGAGAGAAAAGAAAAGAAATAAACAATCCTCTGATCTCTCCCAGGCAACAAATTCTGTCTTGCAGATGTTTGTTTGTTTATTTATTTATTTATTTATTTCCCTATCTTCCAGGTCCCTAGCGGAGACAAAAGAAGCAGAAGGTAAGTGATATAAAAAAAGAAAAAAAAAAGTAAGGCTGGGGAAAGGGTGTGGCCAGAAGGAAACACACAGTGACTCTCTGCACTAGTTTTCAGTGTTAAGTACCTGGATCAAGTATTGGTAGAGCTGGTGCCTGGCATAATCATACAGATCTCTTGGCAGAAAGGTTACCTTATAGAACCAGGCCAGGAATAAGGACCTGGGTGTGTGCATCAGCCCTGAGGTAGGAAAATGTGGGACGGCCAGATTCTCTGCCATCGTCTTTAATTGGTGTATGTGGAAATGACACACCAGGGTGTCCACAGAGAGGGCATGGGGCTGGGAATCAGGAAGGTAGTCCTTCCTCCTGAGAAAGGGTCACTGCATTTCCCCAAGGTGGCCTGATAAACGGTAGAGGACCCACATCATGTTTCCTGCCTCTTAGGAACTCCTATGAACTTCAGAATGAACCACATTTTCCTGAAAGCTGGCTCTGCCACATATTGGATACACAACCTCAGGCAAGTTATTATCCTCTTTGCTATAAAGATAATGTTCTGGTCAGTTTTTTCACCCCTGTGACCAAAAGACCTGACAAGACCAATTACAGGAGGGAAAATTTATTTGGGGGTTCATGGTTTCAGAGGTCTCAGTCCATAGATGGCCAGCTCCATTGCCCTGGGGCCAAGGTGGGGCAGAACATCATGGTGGAAGAGTATGGATGTGAGGATCAGGAAGCAGAGAGCCAGATAGCTCCCCTCACCATGGACAGACTATAAACCCCAAAGGCACACCCCCTGTGACCCATCTCCTCCAGTCACACTCTACCTGCCTAGCGTTACCACCCAGTTAATCCATTCAAGTGGATTAACACACTGATTAGGTGAAGGCTCTCATGACCCAACCATTTCAACTCTAAACTTTCTTGCATTATCTCACACAAGAGCTTTTGGGAGACACCTTGTAGCTAAACCATAACAGATAAATTAAAGAACTTCTTCACTCTTGAAAACTCAAGTTTTCATGCACAGACAGGTAGGCAAGGTTGAATGGGCGGAGCTAGCATTAAAGTCCTCAGCCTTCTGCCCAGCACCAGACTTGGGGTATAATTACAACTAAAGGGTAGAATGCACCTCTTGGGGGAAGGGCCAGGCTCCTTTTTCCTAGCTGCTAGGGTCGCATTGATTGATTGGGGGGAAAGGAAAGAAACTGAGACAGCACCTTCAGTGCTACTCATATTTATTGAACATCCAAAGCTGTCCACTGTGCTTAGAGCTTTGTATGTGTTATCTCATTCAATCCCCCAAGAGTCCTGGGGATCATTATCTTTGCTGAACAGACAAGAAAACAGAATTTCAGGAAGATTAAGTGACTGGCCCAAATCCCCCTGGAACTGGCCCTGGCTCCAAGCTTCTGGTAAACCAGGGCGCTGTTCTGTGAAGGACCACGCTCCTGCAGCCCTGACCAATCTCGGGACTGTTCAGTGCAGACAAGGATAGCGGCAGTCCGTAAATAGGTCACAACCAAGAGGAGTCCGCCCCCCCCTTTCCCTATGGAGCAGAATTTCTGAATGCCAGTTCAATAAATTATGCCACCACTTTCCAATCATGAGGCGCTGCAGTGATGTGGCAGTTATAGAGAAATAGGAGACGCCTCTCCTGTCCTCAGGGAGCTTGTGATCTAGCCTGGAGGTGGCAAGTAAACAGATCACAGCAAGCGAAGGCATCTTATGCTGAGATGTATTTGAGCAGAGCCGAAGTAGAAAAGAGGAAGGAAATGAAACAGGAAAGAGACACTGAGGGAATGTGTGAAGAAAGGAAGGGAGGAGGGAAGGGAGGGAGGTAAGCAAGAGGCCTCTAAGCACATACGGAGCTCAGGGCACTGTGCAAGGCTCCCCATTTCCATATCCTCCATTCTCCCAACATCTGGCTGTAGATGCCCTTACTCCTCTCACAGCCCTGCTGCAAACCCTCCAGTGGTTTTTCTTAGGATGGGCTAGTCCTGCATGAACCGGCTCCAGACTTCCTCTCTGGCACAGATCCTCCCACACTGGCACCTTCACTGTGCCTTGAACACACACCGAGATCACTCCAGGTTCTCTCCACCCAAAAGGCTCCCCCACCCTCTCCAGTCACACATGAGCTCTGCTTATTTCCCTCTCATCATTCTGGTCTCTAAAAACATGTTGCTGCTACAGAGTGGTTTTCCCTGACTCCCCTAAAACTCCCCTCCCACCCTCACTCTCCATCTCCTCCATCAATCGTATTTTCCCCTGAGGCACCAGTCACTACTTAACTTGATTTGTATTGGTTCCTTGTCTGTCTCCCCACCTCTCTCCCAAATCCTCAGCTCCCTGAAGGCAGTGACGTCGTTTATTTTTATATATCCCCAGCGTTTAAATAGCACTTGGCAGATAATAAATGCTCAATTAAATGTTTATAAATACGCTAACAAATCTGTCTTTATGAACAAGGAAACTGGGGTTCATGAAAGTTCAAGTCACACAGATGAACCTACCAACTTCAGGACACGGTTACACTCTTCTCTGCCTTATGCCTTAGGTCTCGAAATTCTGTCTTACTGAGACTCTGCTGACTGATCTGCATGCATCCATCGCTTCAGAAGGGCCCTCTGGGGTCCTCCTGTTTAAAATTGCCCCACCTCACTCCCAAGAACCCTTTAGACGCTTAGTACTTCTGAAGTTATCTTGTTGTTTGTTTACTTTTTATTATCTTCCCTACTAAGATGTAAGCATCATGAGCAATGAGACCAATGGGACTACTTTGTTCTCATTCGCTGCCCACTTAGGGCAGAACAGTAGAGAGCAGGAAAAGCAATGAAAAACACACCAATAAATGAACGAGAGTGTGCGTGTCGATCTCTTGGCACCATGCTTAGCCCATAATCAGTGCTTACTCGCTATGAATTATTTATTTATTTATTTTTAGTAGTAGAGATGGTGAGAGTGGTCATACTAAAATTTTAATAGGAAAAGATCACAGAACAATTTCAAAGGCTAAAGGAATATTGTGAAATAAGTGTTGGCTTTTCTTAGACTGTATTCCCTAGGTAATTTTTACCCAGTAGTCTGTGTCCTGGGCAAAAACAGTGCAATTTGGCCCCAGCCACAGAGCTACCGAGAAACTCTTTCTTTTGGGGGTCAAAACTAGTGTGCTTCAACCAAGAACGCAGCTTCTGATACCTTCCTGTGCAATTCACGTATTTACTAAGCACATAAACATTTCAATTGCAGGAATAGAATCTAATGTGCAATTTAATTTGGACTGAATTTCTTTACTCTCTACCCAGACCTGACAAGTGTAGCTATTTTCACATGCAACCAGTGATTTTGTGGCGTTGTACATGGCTACGCCTGACTGGCAGAAAGCAAAACACCAAGATCAAGGGCCATAAAACTGAAAATAAATAAAATGTGAGGCCTGAAACTTGTACATGTTTTTTTTTTAATTCTAAAAAAATGTACAAGGTGTCCGTTTACATATCTTTGGGGCATTTCCTTACTATTCCTGATCTCAGTTTGATTCTAGCTTGCCATAGCACCTGTTTTAAAATGTTTAAATTATTTTTTATTTAGTATTTGTTGTTTTAAGATATACATGACAGTAGGGTGTTTGACATACATGGAGTGTAGCCCATTCCAATTTTTATCCCATTCTTGTGGTGGTACATGATGTGGAATTACACTGGTTATATATTCATATATGAAATTGGGAAAATTATGTCCAATTCATTCTATTATCTTTCCTATTCTCATCCCTCTTTCCTTCCCTTCATTCCTCATTGTCTAATCCAATGATCTTCTATACTTACCCTCTCTATCTCCCCTTGTTATGGATTAGCCTTGATGTATCAGAGAGAACATTGGGCCTTTGGTGTTTTGGAGATTGGCTTATTTCACTTAGCATGATAATCTCCAGTTCCATCCATTCCATAATTTCATTCTTCTTTATGGCTGAGTAATATTCTGATTAACACGTTTTCTTTTATTTATTTCTTTTGCCTAATATCTCTGGCTAGGGTTTCAAGGACTATGTTAAATAGAAGTGGTGAAAAAGGGCATTTTTGTCTTATTCCAGTTTTTAGAGGGAATGCTTTCAATTTTTCTTCATTTAGCATGACGTTTCCCTTGGGTTTAGCAAGTCTAGTTTTTACAATGTTGAGATATGCTCCTACTAACCCTAGTTTTTCTAGTGTTTTGAACATAAACAAATGATAAATTTGATCAAATGTTTTTCTGCATCTATTGAGACAATCTCATGGCTCTTGACTTTAAGTCTATTGGTGTGATTATTTATTTCTATTTATTGAACCAACCTTGCATCCCTGGGATGAACCCCACTTGATTATGGTGCACTATTTCTCTCTTTTTTTTTTTTGTATGTAATTTTATGGGATTTTGTTAAGAATTTTTTTTGCATCTATGTTCATCAGGGATATTGGCCTGAAATTTCCTTTCCTTGATATGTCTTTGTCTGGTTTTGGTATCAGGGTGATACTAGCCTCACAGAATGAATTTGGAAAGATTCCCCCATTTTTTATTTCATGGAATAAGAGGTATTTGTATAAGTTCTTCTTTCAAATTCTGGTAGGACTCTTCTGAGAATCCATCTAGTCCTGGGCTTTTCTTGGTTGGTAGGCTTTTGATGGTATCTTCAATTTCATTGCTTGAAATTGACCTGTTTTAATTTTCTATGTTCTCCTGTTTCAATTTGGGTAGTTCATGTGTCTTTAGAAATTTGTCAATATTATCGTAACTTTCTACTTTACTCAAGTATAGATTTTGAAAGTAGTTTTTGATTATTGTCTGTATCTCAGTAGTACACATGGTGATTTTCATTACAAATTTTAGTGATTAAAATTTTCTCTCTCATTTTCTTCATTAACTTGGTTAAGGGTTATCTATTTTATTTATTTTTTCAAAGAACCAACTTTTTGTTTCATCTATTTTTTTTGAAATTTTTTTGTTTCAATTTTATTGATTTGGGGTCTGATTTTAATTATTTCCTGTCTTCTACTACTTTTAGTGTTGATTTGTTCTTCTTTTTCTAGGGACTTGAGATGTAATGTTATTTAATTGATGACTTTCTATTCTTTTAAAGCATGTGGTTAATGCAATAAACTTTCCTCTTAGAACAGCCTTCATAGTGTTCCAGAAATTTTGATAAGTTGTGTTGTGATTCTCATTTACCTCTAAGTATTTTTTAATTTTGTCTCTTATGTCTTCTACTCTCCATTGGCCATTCAGTAGCATAGTATTTAGTCTCCAGGTGTTAGAATAGCTTCTATTTTTTATTTTATCATTAATTTCTAACTTCATCCCATTATGATCTGATAGAATGCAAAATAAATCACTATTTATTTTGTGCCATGGCATATTTTGAAACACATGTTGTACAAGAATTTTTTTTAAAGGCTTAAATTTTGCCTTGGGATAGGCGCATGTAGTTTTTATTGTATTGAGTAAGTAACTAAGTTTGCATGTTAAGGAGTAACTTGAACCACTGAATTCAAGATTAAAAAATATGCATAATTTTTAATTCATAATCTAGGATAAGGTTTATTCTTCTAAAAGACAAAATTTAAAAAGTTAAATAACTTAAACAGTTAAAAAAAAAACTTTAAAAGTTTTGATAAAATCACAGTCCTGGGGCTGGGGTTGTGGCTCAGTGGTAGAGCACTTGCTTAGCACATGTGAGGACTGGGTTCGATCCTCAGCACCACATAAAAGTAAATAAATAAAATAAAGGTTAAAAAAAAGAAGGCTTTTTAAAAAATCATAGTCCTAATATATAGAAAAATGAAGACAACATTATGATGTCTTCAAGATTCCTTTGCAACCACTCAAAGAGGAGAGGGTTACTTCTGGACACTGGTATAGATCTCGTCTTTATTTGGGGTGATTATTTGGACACAGCTTCTATTGCCACAAAGAATATTCCCTCTGTTCATGCATACCACACCCACTTCTGACCTCTTCACCACCATTCCTGAGAAAAAGAGGCCAGGAGGTAAAGAGCAGTAAATCTGCAATAGCACCACCCGGATTCCATTCTTGACTTTAGAGCAGGTAAGATGGGAAGGATGGGGTAGGAGGACCAGTGTGTTGACTTTTTTCTCAAAGACCACTCCCTAGCTAACTACCTATCTTTGTTCTCTGTGCTTAAGCATTTGACTTGAGAAGGAAAGTTTAATATGTCCCAAACTTTCTCTTGAATCAAGTCTCCAAGGAAAGAGATTGAATTTCTGTAAAGCACCAAGGAAACCACCAATGGCTTAATGCTCAAGAGAACTCATCTTGGTGGATGGTGGCAAGTCTTGGATCTCGGTCCTTTAGTCAGGCCAACTTCCCCAACCATGAACGTTGATGTGCAAATCTTGCCAGTGGTTTTCTTTTTCTTTTTCTTTTTTTCTTTCTTTTTTTTTTAAAAAAAAAAAGAAAAAAATTTTATTGCTTTACTAACAAAGGAGAACACAGGGGACTCCTATACTGCAGCCTGTGATTCTGCCCATCGTGGGGAGCAGAGGTTTTTTAAAGAGGTAATTTTGAGAAATGAGATTAGAGAGGAGACATCAGGAAGGAAAAGATCAGGGAGGAGAAGGTTAGGAAAAAGAAGATTTGGGAGGAGAGAGTAAGGGAAAAGAAAGTTGGGGAAAAGAAAAAAAAGTCATTTGTTTTAAAGCTGTAAGGGTTATACTCATCAAAGCATCAAATGAACCCCTGTTACATTCCCCCCACTGTCAATTTCTAGCTTCCATTTCTATGGAAAGTGGGTAATGACATCTCCAAGCTACTTCCTGTCAAAAAGGGAAGCTGAAGGGAGTCTGTAGAATGGAAGCTTTCTACTTGTTGTAGCCATTCTCTCTTCTGGGTTTTTGTGACATAGTTGCAAAGGGAGGAACAGCATCAGAGCAGTAAATGGATTGACACATTCACAAGGCCATTTATGACAAGGGTACTTGGAATGAGGTAGAGAAGACCCAGTAAAATAGGCTTGATATCTCTTGGTATCCAAGAGAAGAGGCTAGAGAACCAGTCAGTGAGGCCTATCTCCATCCCATCCAAAATGGATGTGTGGTGATCCAGGGTCTGTTGTAGCCAGATTGCTCACTGCCTGATCTTTTCAATACCGGTCTCCACCTGTGAGGAGGTGGTAATATAAATGCAGCAGGAGGTATTAGCTATAGCACAAACTCTCCCTTGCCCAGCTAACAGAAAGTCCGTGTCATGAGGTTATCTAGAACTATCTTGGCCAAGGAGTCCGGAGAAGTCTGTAAATTTGAGATGGACAAGACTGTGCCACTGGGCAAGGTAATCCAAGTTTTTGACAGATTCCGGAGGATGCAGTGATGTGCCCCAATTCCCCCAGAAGGGTAATAAAGTATAACCAAAAAAGTATTCACCACCATTAGGAATTCCTCTAGAGAGGTCCCAGGCCGATTGAGTAAAAAAGCTTTAGGGAGCTTGTCCAATGAGCTGATCCCTTTAAGGAATAGACTGAATATGGTGTCACTAAATTCCTAGAAAACATCGGGTGGCAGTTGTAAAGTTTCTGAGGCATTCGGTAGCCCAGAGATAGTTTTTAAGTTTACAGACAAACACATGTCCTGCAGGTTTCCAGTGGTTTTCAGGACCACACAGGTGTAACCACAGGGTTCAGTCTGTAACCTGTTTGTTACTCCAGGGAGAGTCTGGTATTATTGTCCCAACCATCAATGCTGAGTCAACGCATCTTAGTGCCATGTCCTGGCTGCTCCTGACTCCAGTCAACATGAAATTCCCCAAGAAGGACTGGGATGTAGTTTAATGATGGGCCACTTGCCTCACATGTAAAAGGCCCTGGGCTTGATCCCCAGTACCAAAAATTTATCTATCTAATGATCAATCAATAGATAGATAGATAGATAGATAGATATGACTTCTAGCCATTCTACATTGCTATGTGCTACCCCAGAATGTGATGAACAAAGAGACACTCACATATCACCTCCTTCATGTTTTCCTAAGTTTGCCCAGGGCTGATGTGTGTACAGTCTGATTATTTACTTGGTTCACACGATACCTGTGAGGATACCGATGAATGGAATGGATAATATTTCTTGTTAACCATTTGGAAGTACTGAAATAGGAAGAGAAAATTAAAATATATAAATTTATATAGGAATTTGTGTATATTTATTTCATAATTTAAAATCTGCCTCCTCCCTCTTGGATCATATGACCCTCTAGACAAAACACGTACAGTGTGTGTGTGTGTGTGTGTGTGTGTGTGTGTGTGTGTTCCAAATGTCTCCATGTATGCAATGTGTGTGTCTGTATGTCCATGTGTGTTATAAATTTACACTTGCATTACATGGCATTTTGAGGTGGTAAAGGCACAGTCATATCTCCACAAAAGCCAGCTATGGTATTCTCAACACTACAAGCTTTTTATGACACCTAGGTGAAGACTTCCAGGATGTCTGGGAGACTAAGTAGGACTACACAAGAATTTCCTGTAACACGGGCAGCATCTGTAGATCTATGGGAAGCTGTCTCTCTCTGTCTTACAGTATTGTCACAAGAGTCCGTGGATGTGTGGTTCCCTGTTCTCCCCAACTCCTCAGAGCTGGGCAGGCTCTTCAAATAGAAAAACTTTTGAAATGATCCAGATTGTACCAGATCCCCTCCAGACTCACATATTTCCTGAAGTAAATGGTGCTGAAAATCAGCCTGACATCATAGTTCCATTATCAGAAAATGTGGAGTAAGGCCTAGCCAAATCTATAATCAAAGTTTCTGCCTCAGTTTCTTGATTGACACCATTATCCTTTCCTGCCTATGCCCTATCCATAATACTGGAATAGCCCAATTTGCTATCAAATGTGGCTTGGGGCACAGGCCCACAAGTTCCCTCTGATCAGGACACAGCTAGCAGCAGAGCTGGGATTCAAAGTGAGCTCTCCAAGGTCCTGAACACGGAGTAATTATGGGCTCATTTGTTTCCCTCCTCACCCACCAGCCCCACAAAAACGAGATATTTTTGAGTCAGAACCCACAATACATCAGAATGTGTTCTTACCTGGAGACAGGATCTTTACAGAGGTAATCAATTTAAAAGAAGGTCATTAGCATAGGTCCTAATCCATTATGAATAATGTTCTTATTAAAAAAGTAAAATCTGGACATCAATAGAGGGAAACTGATGTGAAAAGACACAATGGAAAAAAAAAAACGCAGCCATCTATGCTCCATGGAGAGATGTCTGGAAGAGATCCTCCCCTTATAGCCCCCAGAAGGAACACATCCTGCCAGATTCTAGCCTCGGAACTGTGAAACAATATATTTCTGTTTTCTAAGCCATCCAAATGGTGGTACTTTGTTATAGCAGCCCAGAAATCTGGGTCCAGAATTACAAATTGCAAGTATATGTCCCTGACTATCAGTTCCTTGCAGCTGTCCAAATGTACAGTCCACAGCTCAAGAAGGCTGTGTTCCCAGGGTCACATCATGGTACATTCCCACACCAGACAGCACATACTCTGCATGACCTAACACAGTGCTCCTGACCAGTCTGAGGATGGACAGAGTCTAACACACAGAGCAGCCACAGTGATGGTCATAAAACACTTGTTCCATGTGATTAAACTTCAACTACAAATTTAGCTAAGTTATCCCCAAATTAAAAGTCTATAAAAGAATGTTAGGGAGGCATTACTGGGTTTGATACAGTGCTTTTAAAAAGAGACAAAGTCATGGTGTACAGGTAATTTTGTAATCACTGAATTGCCAAAGAATGAAAATTTATGTTTAACCTATCAGGAAACTCATCTGATTATGACTGGGCAGATGTTTTCATTGTCTGTGGAAGGCTGCTGACTCTAGATACCCTGGATATATACAACACTGTTTTCTGATTCTGAATGCCTAATAATTAAAACTGTCCCCAAATGGAAGGAGTTTCATCCTCTAACATTACTGGCACAGAGATTTTCAACTAAAGATCCACTCTAGTTTATCCATCCTCCTGCATAACACTTATTGTATAAAACAGGCAAAGTCCTGGGCATTGGAGGAGTAGAAGGAATAGTCAGAATCCTATCAATCTTGCTCGCAAAAAAAGCTTAGATGCTTCTAGGAGAAATAAGACAGGCACATAGCAAACTACAACATAGAACAGAAAATTATTAGTGTCACACACAAAAAGGAACAGCTAAAATGCCACAAGAGGTCGGAGGCATTTAGGAAAGAAGACACTGTGGGAGTGGTGACATTTTTCTAGATGAATGTCATTATTGCGGGGAGAAAATGGCATCAGCCAAGAAAGAAAGACGTTGAGGACTGACTGGAGTACAGGGCATGTTTAGAGGAGGCAGGGAATGCACTTAGAAAGGTCATCTCTATCTCATTTACAGAGGGTTTGAACAACTGCATCAGGAAGGCAAGTTTTGCTCCAAAGAACAAAAGCAGCCACTCAAAAAAAAAAAAAAAAAAAAAAAAAAGATGACCTACAGAGGTGCTGCCAGAGAAATTCCAGAGGTAAGAAGTCACCCCATGAGGTGTCTCCTTTTCAGACCACACGAGTCTCTGGATTCATGCTAAGGAAAGAGCAATCCTTCATCACAGACACAGACCACACAGTGCAGGGAAGCTATAGCCTAATGAAAGCCCAGGTATGTCTTAAGTGCTCCACGGGGAATAGAAAATCCAAACCCAAGGGGACTCTTCCCTTGTCAATGATTCTCCTGGGCAGGAAGCCAGTTCAGAGAGGTCTTCAGCTTGTTTTCAAGTCACAAATGACAATTTCTTAGCAGGAAGTAATATTTTTCCACTTTTTCTCACTCCTTGACACATAATTGGTAGACTCTCCCAATACCTCATGGTATCATAAAAAAAAAAGAGAGAGAGAGCTGAAGGGAAAATAACTGCTGTGGGTTGGAAGGAATAACCTAAACTCTAGGATCTCTGACCTGATTAAAGGTATTTCCAGTGAAACAACTACTTACAAAGAAACTAGGAAAAACTTAGAAAATTTGTTACAGAGAAAGGTGGTGCAACGAAATGTTCCCCAAAACGGTGATTACAAAACGGCAAAGCCAGACCGAGAAAAGGTTTGTGTACTCTGTGGCCTTCTACCTAAAGTCACCCCAGTCTGAGATCTCCATCTTTTCCTGCCTTACGAATTGGCTAACTCTATTGCTCTACATACATACTCTGTGCCCAAGGACAAACTTTAAGTGTGGTTTGCAGGAATGTGTCAGGAGGAAACATAAATATGCAAAGACAAGTGCAAGAGGATGTTTACTGAAGCATTACCTAAAATAGAGAAAGAGTGGAAACAATGTAACTATCCACCAGGAGAGGTTTGCTTAAGGATAGTATAGTAACAAAGAGATTCTCACCCAGCCAATAAGAATAAATTAGATGCACTAACAAGAAAAGGTGCTCAACTGTTGTCAACAAGTCCATTAAATAGGGATTAAAAAAATAGAATGAAAATAGTGTGTTACATGAACTTGAATCAAGTTAGCAATGACTGTCTTCTGGAGGGTTGGGAACTGGAGGGTTGGGAATCGCAGAGAATGCTTCATTTTCTAGTTTGTACAATTCCGAACAGTTTGAATTTTGTTACAGTGAACATGGACTCTCTTTATGATTAGAAAAAGGGTATTTCTACCAGAAAAAAGATTTTTTTAGAAAAAAAATCCTTCACTAAGATTTCCAGATGTGAACATTGCTTATATCTGAGATGATTTTAAGATCTTTTAAAGTGTGCTGAAAATAACAAAGGATTATAAAATAAGTTGCTCAGCACAGTGGAAAGAAAGCTGAATTGTGAATCCAAAGTCTTCAGTTATGAGTCCCGCTTCTCCATTTTCTCTCTCTGAGCTTCAGCTTTTCTCATAGATAAAGTAAGTTGCTACAGTTACTGACTCCCAAAGTCCCCGCAGGTATTAACATGTCATTATTCTAACTGGAAATAAACATATCATGGATTCAATTCTTCCTTGTTAAAAATGGTCTACAATGAGGCCACAAAACTGCTATAATTCAAACACAGGTGGGACTGGTCTGCCTGAGCTCTCAGAAGAACTGAGTTATGCAGTGGAATAAGTTTCCATCCTAGATTGATTCCTGAGTCACAGCACATTCTAGGTCACTAAAGACTGTGAGGGAAAAGGGAGTCACATAATCAGAAGTTCTGCCAATAATTCTAGAGTTGTCACCATCCTCAGCATGCACACATGTCATTTATTAGATCGCAAGCTAACACCAGAGAAGTCTAGGGACCTGTGCAAAGTCTCACAGTTAATGGGTAGAATACTCAGTATGAGAAACATATCTTGACTGAATCTAATACTCTTTCCATCTCACAAACGTCAGGCTAAGCAGATGAGGTAAGTTCTAAACAATGCTTTGATCTTCCTCCACAGCCCTTGATCTGATGAGTCTGTGATACATCCTGAAGCTCAGTACATTTCTCTGAAACCATAATACAGTAAAATAAAAAGTCCATTGAAAAGAGATGATTCCCATCCTGCACTTCCCACCCTCATACAGGTGGACACACTGCTATACACCTATTTCCTATTTTGAAGATCCACATTCAAGGTGTGGATCAGTTATCCTGTCACTTGCAAGGGTAAGAAAAAAAGTACTTTGAGGTTGAATTAAAAGTGTGAAGAGCTGTATTTAATAGAAAGATCATAAAAAGATAGTCAACAGAAGACCTAGGTTTGAGTCTATGTTTGCTACTTAGTTGCTGTAGGACCATGATAGATCTAGTAAAGGTTTCCAGGGCTGGTTTTCCATTGTATATAATCAGGAACCACTCATTCATTCATTCCACACATACTTGGGCCTCTGATTCCAGGCATAGCACTAGATGTAAGGGCCATAATTTGCTGAGTCAAACCAGACCCATTCAGCTCATGCTGCCATGGAATTTGTGGTCTTGAGAGAGAGTTGAACATTGGAAATCATGCAAACAAATGGATGATGATTGGAAGACAAAAAAATAATGAGCAAACAATGCTTCCAATTGGATTTGATGGATGACTAGCCCTTAACTCAGTGAAAAAAAAAAAAAGGAGAAGCCAAAAGGAAGTACATTTCAGGAAGAAGCAGCACCTTGTTCAAAGGCCCAGGGGTAGCAGGAAACAGCTAGTTTATAGACATGGCCATTGGATAGTTTAAAGCAAGGGAGTGAGTCTTATAGGATATCTGTGAGATGATATAAAACAGGGCATAGAAAATTGCTTTAATTATTAAAGCACAAGATGTAGTAGGTGTAATAGGAAGATAAGAGTGTACAAATCATTTAAAAGAACTCTGCCCCTAACACAAAGACAGTACCGAAACATTCACTGGTATGGTTGAGTGACAAGGGTACTCTGATAATAAAGAGGGAATGGTTTTTAAAAGCATTAGTGACTTTTTTCAAGTTGAAATGTTTCAGCAGAAAGAACCAAAGATATAGGTTTACCATGCATAAAAAAGGGCTTGCCTTTAGGGGAAATAAAAACCAGACAGCATGATTTGCCAGTGATATCTACTACAGAAGTACCAAGGGATGTCAGCCCAGCATGATGCAGTACGGGTGAAAACACGGAACAGCCGTTATCAGCTTGTGCTCAAGTGTAGCTGCTTGGAAACCATTCAAAACCCAAAGTCTTAGGTCAAGTCCCAATTACAGAAATTACAAGATGACTTTGTCACAGCTAAAAATTTCTTCCACAAAATTGATATTTTACTTTGAACTTGCATGAAAGTTAAAGAAAGGTATCAAGAGAATTGATGGGTCTTTTTGACTTTCTTAAGAACACTGTTGGGGAAGGTACTAATGGACTCATGAGTGAGGGTGACAGAATGTCAGCTCCAGTAAGTATATTAATTAAAAGAAAATTGACTGTGGACTTTTCAGCAGGTTCAGACTGGTAGATCAGACCCAAACCCAAAGGAAGGCAGAAGGTCAAGGTGAAATTCTTTAAGCCAGAAAGTGGATTAAAGGTTTCAAAACAAGATATATGAAGTTGTAGACCTTGAACTTTTTTACTTATAAGAAACTCAAAAACATAACCATCTAAAACTTAAGTGGCAAGGAATTTATAGAAATAACATATCAGACAGCAATCCCATGACTTAATACAGAGTAGACCCATGTAAATTTTCTTTGACAACGTGTAAGGCCAAGTAAATAAAGGGAGTAAGGGTATCAAATCTATTATAACTTTAACAGTCCTTTAAATTCTACAATGCATGCAGAACACCATGTAAGAGAAACACTAGACCGTACCACAATGAGGTGGGGAGAAATTTATACTTGACACAAGAGTAGCTACACACCAGAATAAATAAATTACCTTAAAAGATTTAAATATGCAAAAATAAAACCATTCAAAAACTGAGTACGTACTAAAAGCTTTAGAAAGGGAAACTAGAAGTTTTTGTTTATTTTTATTTTTTTGAAAAATTCTGAAAGAAAGAGATGCACTTACTATTTCACTTGCAAATGAACACATTTCTGAATATCAAAAGTGTAACCCTCAAAAGAGACCAAAAGCAGACTGGGGAAAACACTGGGGGGGGGGGGGAACGTGGTAGACACTATATTACCATTTTTAGAATAAAACAAGGTCAATAAGCTACCAATGGAAGGGGCTAGGTAAAGAATAATAAAGACAATGGAATTAAAACAAATGCCTGCTTGGCTGATGAGGTTTTGCTTACATCATTGCTTTGATACCTATGTGTATTTATTACTTATTGTAATATAAAAGTTAGGTCAAAATTTAGCAGCTTGAACAACTGCATTATTATTATCTCACAGTTTGTGAAGTAGAGATCTAGAAGCAGCTGAGCTGGCTGGAGCATTAGTCATCTGCAGCCTTGATTGGGGTGAGAGGATGCATTTCCAAGATGGCTCACATGCATGGAGGATGGCAGGGGGCCTCCACCTCACCACACAGACCCCTCGATAGGCTGTTGGAGTAGCATGGTTTTTTTTAAGTATTTGTAAGGTGCCTTCAAACTGCTAGAACATTACCCTGGCAAAATCAATTTGAAACAGTAAACCTCATAGTCACAAAGAACTCAAGAAATTTTAACATATTTCAAAACTAAGCAAGATGGGACATGTAATTTTCAAATTATGCTCTCACCTCTTCATTCCAGAATATCAATGAGCACTGCACTAAAGGTAAGATAAGAACTCTACTCAGTAGCTGGAGGGCTGTCCATGGATGTCAAGATACTTCTAACCAATATCAGACCTATGCAAAGTATGTCAAAACAAATTTCCAAACATGACCAGTAGTTTTCCAGCTAGGACCAACCCAAGAATCACCCACCAATGCTTGAAAAGCTTAGATTTGAAGTCTGAAAAAAATTTTGTAAATTATTTCATGTCCATCCTGTGTACAAAAGGTGGTACTAGCCTATCACTCTGGAGTGTGAATTTTACAATCAACAAATGATTATGGAGTATCTGTTAGAGGTCAGGCACCATATTGACTCTTGAGGAACAAATGTTTTCTTCATAGAAAAAAATAGGCAATGAACAGGCAAACAAATAAATACACTAAATAAGACTTGTTCTAAGTAACAAAGGGGATAAGCAGAAGAATGTGCCAGACAAGGCTGGGAGGAGAGAAGGGGCATGGGGATAAGATGCCTCTTGGAGATCCTATTTAAGCTGAGACATAGAGGAGGCAGTCATCTTCAAACCCAGGAAAACAGGTTCGGTCCAGTATTTCAGAGTGGCAAGTGGCAAGGCGTGAAAATGCTCTTCAATATCCTGCATGAGTCAGATGGCAATTTGGCTGAATCAAGGAGCCAAGGAAACAGTCCCTCAAAATAGAAATCAGAGGCAGGGGCCAACCTGTGCTGGGTCAGGCTTTATGCTAAATAGAGTGGGAAACCAGTAAATGGTTTTCATCAGGCAAGCACCAAGGTCAGATTTAAATTGTACTTTGTGGCATAATCAATTAGATCTATGTGTGTGTCTGTGTGTGTGTGTGTGTGTGTGTGTGTGTGTGTGTGTGAGAGAGAGAGAGAGAGAGAGAGAGAGAGAGAGAGAGAGAGAGAGAGCGAGCGCTGCTAGGGAGGAAGAACCAGGCAGCCTGATTTGGCCCACACAGGGATTAGACCCTTGCCCTTGTTCATTAGATTAATGCTATTTGCACTGGACTCTGAAATAAATGCAGTTCTTGCTACTGATGGTTAGTTTTTCCTCATTTACTTAAGGTGAAAGGTCTTATCTTCGTGACTCAGACACAAATCCTGCTGATCCTCCTAATTAAAAAGTTTTCAAACAGTTGATATATTGGTTATGATGAGCCCAGAAACAACAGATAATCCTTCTGTCATCCATCTATATGCTAGGACTTCGCTGCCACCATTCTCATCATTACAGGGGGTATTCTTTAGTCTGATTTTCATGACACCATCTGCCATGTTCTTTTCTCGATTTTTTTTTTTTTTTGGTAAGGTGACTGCTCGGTGATTATGAATATCATATCTGAGATCTTTTTATAAATAAATCCCGGACAGTGATTCAGGGGGAAAGAGTCATAAAAATGTATTGACTGACAAGTTCTATGGACCACAGACTTAGGAATGCACCAGAGGTTAGCCTTGTTTTACACCAAAATCAATAATGCAAGTAACAGTGAAGGTAAAGTGAATATGTGGTCATCTTAGTTTGCGGCAAATTGACTCATTTTAGCATCCTTTCTAAGCATTATAATTTTTGCATCAGTATAACTGGTTATACGCTGTGATGTATTAAAGGTGGAAAGAGTGATTCTGAAATGAAACTCTCTCCGCTCACCTTACCGCTATCTACCCAAGACCTTCAAAGCTCTATTTCCTATGAGATAATGTCTCTAATTACTCCAATCACATAATTTATTCACTTTAAGTGAGATCATGTGGGTTTGGGCATAAGACCATTAGAAAACAAGCGTGTATCTTATTTAGTTTTTCATTTACTCTAACCATCAAATAAATAAATACACACAAACAGAGACAAGGACTTAGGTGCAAGGAGTTTATTTTGAAGAGACTCTCAGGAAGCAGCAGTTAGGGAATGGGGGAGAGGAGAAAAACAGAAAAATTGGAAGAAAAAATACCAGCAGGTGCTGGTATTGGGGGCTAATTCTCAAGGGACTGGGTAGAGTGTACCCAAGAATTTCCTTCTGAAGGACAAGAGGCTTAGACATTTCTTCCTTTGTCCATTGGCTGAAGTTTTCCCCGGGGCATTAACTCCCCCACAGTTCTGTGCTGCCCAAAGATAGCCTTCCACAGTTTCAGAGGTTTTAGGAAAAGCCTTGAAGCAAAAGTACAGACCAGTGGAAGGCACAGAAGATGGGAGGCAGCCATCTTGCCTGGTAACTGTCCAGCACAAAGGCATCTGAAATCAGTGGTAGATGGAGGGCATGTGGCATAGGGTACAAAAAGTGTCTGCTTACGGCACAGAAATGATGTTGGTAACAATAACGCTTGAGATATAAACAAGCATTTCCTTTAGTTTCACAGAAAGACTGGCTGATCATCTGATCAGGATCTGAGAACTGTCCCAGTATTAAATGAGTCCTCTGTGAGCATTAGCTGGGACAATACAGAAGATAAAGACAAGGTGCCAAACTCTCAAGGAGCTTACAATCTTATAAGGATTCTCAACAAACCACAGACATAGGAATATACAACTGATGGTTCTGGATACAAAAGCAGAACGAGTAAAGAGGGTCATGAAACAGTAAAAGGATTTCATTCTGGAGTCAGACAGGACTAAAACAAGTCCAGGATCTGCAGTGCCACCCTGGACACAGTGCGTACTGACCTCATGTCATAAGTTCTTCATATGATGACTGAAAACGTGATGTGTCTGCTGCACGAGGTCCTGGGAGAATTAAATGCCTGTAAAGCCCTAATGGCGGTGTCTGGCCTATAAACAGTAAGTGTTGGTTATTTTTGTGAAAGTTAAAAAAGAAATTTCATGGAAGAATGGGATTTAGAGGAGAAAAGGTGGATTCGTCTTCATGTCAGACTCTCTTACTTAAATATAAATGTCCCTGAAGTTACATTATCTGAGAAAGAACTATTTATTTTAAGACTGGAAGGCAGGCATTTATTTAAAGTTTCAAAAATGCAGCACAAAAACTGCAGGGGCTTTGGAGGGTCACCAACCTGATTTCAAACCCAAGTATCATGCCACTGCATTACCTTAGGAAAATCTCATGTGGCTCTGTCAACCAGTTTTCTCATCTATAAAACGGGGGCGATGTCATCTGCCTCCTAGGGCCACTGTGAAGAGCAAAAGAAAATATTTCTGTAGGGTTCTCAACACATTTTAGAGCCTCACAAGAATTGTTTATTGCTTCTCACTGTTCATTCAGTGGACACTGATTGAGCACCTACTGTATGTAAGGCAATGTACTAGGTTCAAGGGGGGGAAAAAGACAGAGTCCCAATAGTCAAAAATTCTTCCAGGTTAATGTTATTAATACTTTAACAAGTCTAGCCATTTAAAAGGACCCAAACTTGCAAATCATCCTAGTATCAAATGCTATTACCCTAATACCAAATAGAGGGAGATAGGAAGTAAAGGAGGAAAGAAAGGAGAGAAGAAAGAAGCTAAGCTGGTTATTTCTGAGACAAAGTTCCTGGACATGCAAGATAATGGACTCTATATAAATTCACGTCTGCTCCAAGGCAATCAGAAATCAGCAAAGTGAACTGAATTCAGAGAAGGTACAGGGACCAAGAATATATAAGCCCAACCTACTCTGGCTTTGGAACAATAGTGCTGCTCTTTCTCAAATTTTTAATCCAACTACAAACAGGATGAAATGTCTCTCGTCAACTGCCTTGAAAGGAAATAATGTCATAAATTTGGTGCGGGAAGAGAAGAAAAATGAATTCTTACTACCTTGTTCCTAAGATATTGCCTTGCCAAAACAGAATGGGGGTACCCCCCAGCAGATAAATCTGAGCTAGCACCCCAATTTTCTTGCAATTAAGAATGACTCTCAGGATAAGCATATTCTTGAGTTATACACTCTCCTTGGGGCCCTTCCTTCCTTCCATCTGCAGAAAAAAACTCTTGACAGTTCATAAATCACTTTAATGTCCATTATCTCACAATTTTCACAATAACCTGGAAACCCAAATCTGGTCCTGCTTCCAGGACATTTTCCATACTTGTGTGTAGACTCTAAGGAAAAGGAGGATGAAATCTGCAGAAGGGGAAAGCCCTGACGACAGGAAGCAATTTGTCCTTAGGGACCTGGCGGGCCTCTCTGAAAGCATAATTCCCAGCTAAAGAATTGGTGGCTCTCACTCTGCACCTGCCTTCCAGGCAGTCAGATGTGAAATCCTTTATGAACATGGAGCCTGCTCCATGAACAGCATCATTAGAGTCAAGACAGTAAAATTCATTTGAAACTAATTGGTGAGTAATGAAGTTGCTAAGGTTTATGAGCCTTGCACAAACACTCATACAGAGGTACAGTGTCAACAATAAAAGTGTAACCACTGACAAAACTTGCCTTCTGTGGAGGAAAAAAAAAAAACAAAAAGTAGGGCTTTTCCCTTAGCCTGGAGGCAAACACAGCATTAGACAATTTCAGAAGAGACAAGTTCACTTTCTCTTACTTGGTCTTCATAGAAAGAACAGCTTCACCCTTAGAAATAACCTTTGATGACTGGATAATGGGACAAAGCAGGGGGATGTGTATACATCTCCTCCAGTTACGTTTCAAGCATCGACAGAAGTGAGTGTGTCTATGTAACCATCCGGCCTCAAAAGCAGCCGTGGTCAGAGGTAAGAGCCCCTTTCCTCATTCAACTATCTGCTACCGCAGGGGGATGCCAGAAGGGAAGGAGATTTGGGGCAAAAAAGAAACGACCTTCAGTGGGCTTATAAGAATACACTAACCTCCTTTGCACATCCTATTATGGTTTAGATATGAGAAGTCGCCCAAAAGCCTGTGTGTGAGACAATGCGAGAAAGTTGAAAGATGCAATGACTGGATTATAAAAGGTAAGACCTAATCAGTGCACTAATCCCCTGATAGGGATTACGTTGGAGGGAACTGTAGGCAGGTAGGGTAGGCTGGAGACGGTGGGTCCCTGTGGGTGTGCCTTAGAGTTTATGTTTTGTCCTTGTTGAGCAGAGATAGTGCAGGCACTTGCTTGCTGTCTGTCTGTCTGTCTGTCTGTCTCTCTCTCTCTCTCTCTCTCTCCCCCCCACCCCAACCCCCTTCCTGGATGCCATGTTCCCAGCTGTTTTCCTCAGTCACACACTTCTGCCTTGATATTCTGCCTTGCTTTGTGCCCCAAGGAATGGAACCAGTTGTTTATGGATTGAGACTTCTGAAACTGTGAGCCCCAAAATAAACTTTTCCTCATCTAAAATTGTTCTTGTGAGGTCTTTTGGTCACAGCAGGAAAAAAAAAATCTGATTAAAACACACTCACCCCAGATAGCTGAGTAAATGAATTCCTTGAGTCCTGAGGAAAATCTATTACCAAATATTTACTTTTGTTTGTGCTTAGTAGGTATTGAGTTGTTTGCCTTAATCGTATCGACTAAGAAAACCAAATGTTTCTGAGCATCCGTCCTAGGCAGTTCTAGCAAGCTCTGGAATCCCCACTGAGGAGGAGCGAGTCTGCAGGCTGCCTCTTGAGTCACGCAATCTAACACAAGCCACACACAGCTATTAAGCACTGAAACGTGGCCAGTCCCACTGACCCTTGGTAAGTATGAAAATCACACCAGATTTTGAAGTCTTAGCATAAAAATAATGTGAAATATCACCATGACTACTTCTATGTTGATTATATGTTAAAATAATAATAGTTTGGATAGAATGGTATAGCTAAAATAGATTACTGAATACATCATTAAAACTAATCCCACCTCTTTATACTTTTAAAAAATGTTTCAACTGGAAAAGATCCAAATTACAAGTGTAGTTTACCTGTAGGTAAAGCATTATGTTTCTATAGGAGTTGATGCTCTGTTGGGCATATACTTATTTCCCTCAAACACTATTAAGCCATTTAGATAAGTTTAAAGAAAGATGGTATAAATGTCATGTTATAATTCCCTTGTATTCAAGTAAGTTGGAAATGGTTTACCTGCTCTCTGATGTGTTTTAAAGGTAGAATACAAAACAGTGTGTTTGTTTGCCTGGCCGGCCGTTCTCAGCAATTTGACCTTTCATTGGCTGCAGTAGGTACAATATCTGTTTAATGAATCTAGGGATTCAGCATTGCATGATAGGGTAGGTAGATGTTTGACTTCAACATTTCAGGAAAATACTCAGAGTTCAGCTCTCAAATGTGATGCTGATGAATCTAAGGTTAAGCATTCCACTCCCATCCAGACACACTTAGCTTAGCTTTTTTATTTATTTATTGGACCAGGGATGCACTACCAACCTAGATTTGCTTTCTTGCAAATGTTCATCCTTGGTTACAATAGGGTCAGTGAAATAATGGTACTGTGCACTTATCAAATCCATTATTATTACCATCCTTACATATAAAGAAAAACATAATTTTCCTTGGTATAAAAAAAGTTTAAAAAAAGTGTTACAAGTCACATAAAGCCCAACTATTAGAAAAGGTGGTATATCTGTTCCCTCATTTGTTTAAAAAAGAAAAACACATTCTCAAGCTTTGAAACATTTAGATTTGGGCCACTTAAATCTTACCTACTTAGGAGATTTAGAAGATCATATAGAAAAGCATTCACTTATGTGCTATGGCTTCATATGGTTTTTCAAAAACTCACTATTAAGAAACTCAGTATACTAAATTCTTGCATTATTTTGGTCCTTCAAATTGCCAACAGGCAATGGCTACAATTATGTATAGGAAAAACTAGAGTCCAGAGATCCAGACCAAAAGCTGACTCTGCACTGCCATCTCTGTGGAACTGGAAAGGGACAGTTCATTTCCCTCTCTGGTTCTCAGGGTGCCCCAATGTAAAAGCATAGTCCAGTCCTATAATGAAAGCACTCTAGCTGACCACCTTGAAGAGCCACATCCAACATTAACTTCTCTTAATCCACTTTCCCTTTATTTCTCTTCCAGTGCAATCGAGGTGATGCCTCATGAATTTGGCTGACCTTCATATTCAACAGCTGTGCCAGGCAGCTTTGCAGCTGTCTCCCATCTCCAGTGGCTTTTGCACCTGCAGACTGGCTGGCTTGAGATCCTGTTTTCTGCCTGCCTTGGCAGCGGGCTGGAAGTGAGAGCTGTTGCCTACGGTTTTCTCTGAGCCTCCTGTCTCTGGTGACAGGGCCAGAAGATACCTAAGGGGCTTGTCAACAGCTAAGACTGTCTCTTTCTGCTCATAGCTCTGGGAATTGTCTTGGCTAGGCCTAGCTGAAGATCTGCCTTCGGGAGTGAAGGTTGACCTTTTATAAATACTGACCTACAAGAAAGATAGAGAAAAGTGGTCCCACTCTAACTTCCCGACCTTAATGGATCAATAATATCTGGACAGGAGAGCTAGAATAATCATACAAAAGGTAACAGTGAGCACGTACTGCAGACTAGAAACTGCTAAGGACTATATGTGGATTTCTAACTTAATCTTTAAAACAAACCTATATAATAGGTATTACTATCATTTCCATTTTATTGATATGGAAGTGGAGGTTTAGAGGAATATTATAACTTCCCCACAGATTCATAGCTATTTAAGTGACAGAAGTAGGATTTAGAGATAATGTAGATTTGCTTGATTCTAGAGTTTATATATAGGCCTACTTTACTATCAAGATTCTATCCCCCCTCAGAATGGTTTTTTGGAAATCATTATGCTTGACTTGATCATTTCTTCTGCCTGAGATGCCTAAAATACCTAAACAGTTGTGCATTACTTCAACTCCATTGTGAAAGCTAGATATCACCATTCATTTCTGAGATTCCTTCTAGTTTTGTGGCAGGGTGGCAGGGCGGGTGGGGGGGTGGCATACAGAAACCTCATCAGGAAGCAAACAATTCACAAATTTCTACACTTCAACCTTCAGTGCCAGTAGGCATCAGAAAGTAGAGCTTCCCTAGGTGTGCCCCTGAAAATCTCCTTGGAAGACAGAGAGAAACCTAGGACATTTCCGCATTTATGCTCATCTGCCTATTTTTATCCTCTAAATGCATTTGATAGCTGCTCCTCCTTCCAAAGGTAATTCAGATCATGCTACAGCACCATGGACTATAAATCATTCTGAAATAGAACTCTTTCTGGGGCACACCAATGTTTACTCAGGGGATCAACGTTGAAAACTACCCACCAATTGTATATTTCAGTAGTCTACTCCACATAGAGAACAACTTCACATAGAGAACAATCTTCAGCATTCACCCATTTTCTTAGCACCATATTCTGCTCAGCTTTCCAGAACTACCTTTGGAATCTCATCTTTCAGGAGGGAACCTATACTTATTAGAAGAAATAATAAGAAATCATGCTCGCCAGCAGCTCTGCTAAGGAGAAAGTATGAAGATTATTAAACCTCCAACCCTCAAGATATGATTGCTTTACATTTGTCAAGTTCACCAGAACCTTACTGCATTTCTCAGATCCAGGACCCATCTCTGAGCCTTCACTTAAGCTGGCGCTGACTTATCAGGTGGCACCTGCCAACAGCCTGTGGCTCATATTTAAAAATGATTGAGGGCTGCTATGACAGTTTCCCCCAATCAACTGCAATTTCACCACTCCTAAGACCCTCTAGATCTGGACCCTCACTTAGAGAGACAGCTGGTATAGTAGAAGAACTAGTCCTTGACAAATAATAATAATTACTTTATGTTTACTTGCTGCATGCCAGACATCATATGTATATATATATAATCTCCAACATAAGAAAGTAGGTATGATAACTTCCATTGCTTGAGCTGAGCAAATTAAAAATTAGATGATTTATCCAAGGTCATACATTCAGTGCCCAATGGTGCACCATTTGAATGGAAGTCTCTCTGATTCCATATAATTCTGCTATATAGTTACTACCTCCAAATAGAAGGTAGGAAATTTTGTCCAAGTTCTAGAACTGACAGCTGGGAAATCTTAAGCAACCCTACTTAATTCACTCTGGGTCTTAATTGTTTCAGCTACAGAATGGAAATAATGCCATCGAGTTTTAGTTTAGGATGCAGTTCTGCGAATTAAATTGCCTGAGTGGAAAATACATCCTTACAAGCTGGGCTACCTTGAAGAATTCAATTAGCTTTGTCTATAAAATGGGAATAACAGAAGTATCTACACCAGCAGATGTTGAAAGAACTAAGCAAGATTAAAGAGGTGGAGTATTTGACTTTAGCATATGGTAAGCATTCTTCATCATCACCACCACCACCATCTTATCATTATAAGGATTTTTTTTTCCTATCTTACTTCACAAGATGTTTTTGAGAATGGAATAAGAACATGTAAAAATGTGTTGAAAACAACGAAGATCTATACAAATATAAGGAAATTACACACACACACACACACACACACACACATACACACACTCCGTGCATGGAACTTATAATAAGGACTTGGGCTGGGGCTGGGGCTCAGTGGGTAGAGTGCTTGCCTAGCCTATGTGAGGCCCTGGGTTTGATTCTCAGCACCACATATAAATAAATAAAATAAATTTCTATTTTCAACTAAATAGATATTTTTTAAAAAGGAACTTATAATAAGGATTTAATTGTAATTATGAGAAAGCTCTAGGCTCTTCACTTAAACTTCAGGAGTCTGGAATCTAGTCTATTCCAGGTAAACAATGCAAAATTCTTCAACTCTGTGCTTACGTATGAGTGAAAGAGAACAACTGGGTGACAACTTGAAAACTCTCTATGTTTTCTTGTCTTCCCCCCCTCACCCGGCTTATATTTTTATTTTTTAATGTATGCATAGTTCTTGTACATATTTCTGGATTGCAAAATGATATTTTGGTACATGTATACAAAATTGAATCCAACCCCATTTTTCCTTTTTTATTTGTTCTAAAATTAGTAATACATGAGAGTAGAATGCATTTTGGTACAGCATACATGGATGGAGTATAATTCTTAATTCTTCTGGTCGTACATGGTGTGGAATCCCCCAGTTGTATGGTTATATATGCACAAAGGGTAATAATGTCTAATTGATTCTACTGTCCTTCCTAACCCCATATGCCCTACCCTCTACATAAACTAACTCTATTCTTCCCTGTCCCCCTCTTACTGTGAATTAGCATCTGCATGTCAGAGAAAATGTTTGGCCTTTGTTTTGGGGGGATTGGTTTATTTTACTTAGCATGATATTCTCCAGCTTCATTCACTTACCAGCAAATGTCAGAATTTCATTCTTCTTTAATGCTGAGTAATATTCCATCATATATATGCATACATCATATTTTATTTATTCATTCATCTGCTGAAGAGCATCTAGATTTGTTCCAGAATTTAGCTGTTGTGAATTTAGCTGCTATAAACATCCATGTGGCTATATCCCTGAAATATGCTGATTTTAAGTCCTTCAGGTATAAACTGAGGAGTAGGATAGCCGAGTCAAAGAGTGGTTCCATTCCAAGTTTTTGAGGAATGTCCATACTGCTTTCCATATGGTTATACCAATTTGCATTCCTGCCAGCAATGTGTGAGTGAACCTTTTTCCCCACGTCCTCATCAACATTTATTGTTGTTTGTATTCTTGATGATTGCCATTCTGACTGGGGTGAGATGAAATACTAGAATGGTTTTGATTTGCATTTGTCTAATCGCTAAAGATGTTGAACATTTTTCTTATATTTGTTGATTGATTGTATTTCTTCTTCTGTGTAGTGTCTATTCAGTTCCTTGGCCCACTTATTGGCTTTTTTTTTTTTTGGTGCTAAGTTTTTTTGAGGTCTTTTATATCCTGGAGATTAATGCTCTATCCTGAGGTGGATGTGGTAAAGATTTTCTCCCATTCTGTAGGCTCTCTCTTCACATTATTGATTGTTTTCTTTGCTGAGAAGAAGCTTTTTAGTGTGATGCCATTCCATTTATTGATTTTGATTTTACTTCTTGCACTTTAGGATTCTTATTAATGAAGTCAGATCCTAGGTTCTAGAATTCATAAATGAATTCAGCAAAGTAGCAGGATATAATATCAACACCAATAAATCAAATACATTCCTATATATCAGTGATGAATCTACTGAAAGAAAAATTAGGAAAACTACCCCATTCACAAGAGCCTCAAAAAAAAACTTGGGAATCAATCTAACAAAAGATGTGAAAGACCTCTACAATGAAAACTATAGAAGACTAAAGAAAGAAATTGAAGAAGACCTTAGAAGATGGAAAGACCTCCCATGCTCCTGGATAGGCAGAATTACATTGTCAAAATGGCCATACTACCAAAAGCATTATACAGAATTTAATGCAATTCCTATTAAAATCCCAATAGCATTCTTCACAGAACTAGAAAAAGCAATCATGAACTTCATATGGAAAAATAAAAGACCCAAAATAACCAAAGCAATCCTTAGCAAGGAGAGTAAAGCAGGAGGCATCACAATACCAGAACTTAAACTATGCTACAAGGGCCTAATAATAAAAACAGCATGGCACTGGCCCCCAAACAGACACATAGACCAATGTACAGAACAGAAGACACAGAGACAAACCCACATAAATAGTTATGTCATACTAGACAAAGGCGCCAAAAACATTGACTATTCAACAAATGGTGCTGGGAAAATTGGAAAGGCACATGTAACAAAATGAAACTAAACTCCTATCTCTCACCCTTCATGAAAGTCAACTCAAAGTGGATCAAAGATTTAGGAACTATGAACAGAGATCTTGTGCCTAATAGAAGAAAAAGAAGGCCCCAAACTCCGCATTTTAAAAATGCTTTTCTTCTTTGCCTAGCTGAGGTGCCAGAGAGGCTCTATAATTATAATGGTATTTATCTGGACATAGGAAAGCAGCCCAAATCCAAAGATGCGTGATATCGGATGTTTCAGTTAGGGGTGAAGTGTGAAAGTTTTCAAGATCAGAAAAAAATTCAAGTATCTCCATCTGAGAAGATGAGATTACAGGGGCCATAGAAGATAGAAGTTTTATACTACACTGTCAAATCCCAGCGAGTTCATTTATTGGCATCGCAGTTCCTTGTCTATCCAGCTGTTAATAGTACTGACCTCACAGTGTCACCAAGTGAGGTAAGGCACTCAGCCTAGATAAGTAATAAATGATTCATAGACATGGTCATGCTATCTATTTGCTGAGGTAATTGTTCCTAATAATGTTTCCTCCAACTTCCCGTGAAATATTTGCCAGCAAAAAAAAAAAAAAATGTTAAAAGGGAAAAAGATGTGAAATTAGGAAAAAGTTGTAAAACCAGCTGCCTCAATAAGACTTGGTCAGAAACATACATCTTTTGAGACAGACTTGAAGTACTCGTTTGGTTCTCCGCCCTCCCGTGGAAAGTAAAATCTCCCAAGCTTCTAAATACACGCAGTTCATTTTCTTCTTTTAAATTATTCCAGGACATAAATACAGACAAGGGGTTCCAGGCACTGGCATGAGAGCTCATCTTACAGCTCAACATCATGGAGGTCTAAACTAGGCATGTTCTGGAGACAACTGATCAGATTCAAATCCTCGCTTTTAATTTGATCACTATTAATTTGATCTTTGGAAAATTATTTAATCTAAGCCTCTCTTTCTCCCCTATAATATGGGGATCATAAAACAGGGACACTAGGAGAATTCAAGGAGAAGTAAATGTGTAATAGGCACATTGCCACAAAATGTCCATGTCCCAATTCCCAGAACTTGTGAAAATATTGGAAAATACGTGCCAAAAAAAGAGATGCTATAAATGGAATCAAAATTTCACCCTTTCAAATAGGAATTATTGTCCTGGATTATTTGGGTAGATTCGATCTAATCACATGGGCCAAACAAAGTAAAAGAAAGCAGGAAAGTCGTATAGAGAAGTGGCAGCACAGTTCCAAAGCAAAAGAGAGACTCAAGCCCGCCCCCCATTGGTGAGTTTGTGAACTGAAGGAGGAGGCAATGAGTCAAGGAATGTGGGTGTGACCTCTTGAAGCTGAGGATAGTCATCAGTTGATAGCAAGAAAAATGGGGACTTCAGTCTTACAGCGGCAAGGAACCAAATTCTGTTAACAACCTAAATTATCAGGAAGCAGATTCTCTCTTAGAGCATGCAGCAAAGAATGCAGCCATTCAGACACCTTGATTTTTTTTTTTTTTTGCCCAATAATACCTGGGTTGGTCTTCTGGCTTTTTGAACTATATTAATAACATTTCCGTACGTTAAGCTCTAAGCTTGTGGTAATCATGGCTGTGGTGGAAAAGTCATACAGAATGTCAATACTTAGAATGTCAAGCACTTAGACTGGCCTTTATACAACAAAGTAAAAACTAATTAAATATCCAGCAATTTGATGATAATGATGATGTTTATCATCCAGAGGATGACCACAATGAACTTTTAGGTTCCATCTGAAGTTCTGAATATTAAACCTGCCTATAATCACAGTAGTAACATTTTTGAAGACTTCCCATTGGTTAGCTATTATACTGCAATTATACTGCATGTTTTCCACACAACAAATTATTTTATCAAATCCTCATAATTGTCCTATGAAGTTCATATACAATTATCTCCATTTTGAGAATATAAAACTAGAACTCAGCGTTCATTCGTCTTATACTAGAATCTGCTCTGAGTGATCTGTGTTATGCAGAACTGATCAAGGACACAAATTCCTAAGTGGGGGAGAATTCATAGTGTCCCCCCAAAAGTTGTAAATACAACACAATGGGTTGTTTCTTTAATGGCCACACATGCTTTCTATTCGTTTCTTTCTATTAATGCCTAAAGCCATACAGTTGGAGCTCTTTGAAATCAAGTTACACAGGGAGAAATAGTAGAACTTGAAATTCTTTAAGAGATAGAAAGAGAATTGTGCTCTTTGAGTAAGACAACCCTAGCCGTGTTCCTGCTGAGCCCAAAGCATGTAAGTTTTAAATAAGGAAACCAAGCCCAGATTCTCAGCAGCTTAGGAAACATGAAATGGAATTCACGTGGACTGAGACAGAGTTTAGAAATGGGATGAAATGTGCAGTCTCCTGTGATCAAAGTTTTACAGGATGATTTTACTCTTCTTTCCTCAAGCAGAATCAATCTTAAGTCTCTCGTTATATAATAAAAAGTTTCAATTAACAGGTGGACACCAGACAAGTTGGGTTCTCCATATACTGCAGCTAGTATTAATGGTATAAAGGTAACAAGATTTTGGAAGATATTTTAAAGGACCATGGAAGGTATGTTAAAGAGGCAGGGTGTTTGGGATTTGAATGTATAGGATTGAAAAATGAATGCCTTAGGTGTGACTCTGAGCTCTATAATGGTCTAGGTGATATGTGCAAAGTGACTTTAATCTCCTAAAGGTTTTTAAATATAAAGTTTATAAAATGGAACAAATAATATTCATCAATAGGTTGTTTTAGCATTGTAGGAAGCAAGATGCGTAAAACACATAGGCCAATGCCTGGCACACAAGTCAGCTACTTCATGATTATAAGAAGAATGAGGCATAAGAACATGTGTATGTGAGAGTTGTCATTCACACATAGAGATCTAGTGTGTAGATATTAATAAAGTCCTTTTATGCACAATAGCTTATTCAGGTCTTCTACAAACTGGTTATCATTTTACTATTGTGTGTGGCTCTGCCGTGGGAAAGACACTGCCACTCCAAATGCCCAGGGAGAGACCTATTCCCTGGATCACATTCTCATTAAGTCCTGCTGAGAATTTTCTGGTGATTGGTGGGAGGCAGAGGAGACTGGTAGGTTCTGGGAGAAGAAGATCTGCATGTGGAGCCCTGTAACTCCACTGACTAAAGGCAGCTGGAGAAGGCACTTTCTGACTCTGTCCCTTTGAAATGATACTCATAAATTAATCCATGAGGGAAAACAGAATTAGTAACCAAGAGCCGCATGGACTACAGAAATCTCACACAGCCCCGCTGTGAGGAGACTCTAACATGAAAATTTGATGCTGGATGTCTGTCTCTATCAGAACAAAGTGGAAGAGACTTGCTCAAAATAAACAAAGAAATAAAAAGCTAACAAGTTATCAGAGTACCCAGACAAAGCAGAACTGGGAAGCTCTTTATTCCACTTGATGCTGGTGGTCAGTGAGGCAGAAAGAAGAGGCCACAGTGAAAACACACACGGAGTCACATGGAAGTAGGTCACACTGACCTGGACACTCTGGGAGCTTCAGAGTATAAAGATGACAAGGTTCCAAAATAAACACAGCTGAAAATGTCCAAGGAGACACAAATCAGAGAAGTATATCACTAATGAAAGGAAAACAGGTACACTCAAGTTAGAATATAACGTAGAAATATTTGAAGGAATCAGATCTAACTGTACAGGAGAGTGACCTGTTGGCATGAGCAAGACACAATACGGAAGTAGAATGTATGGAAAAACCACTTTTATTTTCAAAGAAGGAAGTCCTGTAGCAAAGATGAAATCAAAATTTGCATTTCAAAATTGTCTCTTCGGTCCTGATCTTCTCATTCTGGTCACCTTCATTTAATCTCTATAATAACACCTAACTGGTCTTGTTGTCCATCTCCAATTTTAACTTCTCATATCTACCATGCTAGCATTCTTCCTAAAATATACAAGTGGCTAACACACTGGAATAAAAGTTTACACACACCACTGCAAGATGTGCCAATAAGGGATGGAACAATAGTAAATGCACAAGTTCTTGTACATTTCATAGAGGAAGACCAATTGTTTTCTTAAATTGATATGTGCCAAAGATGAATAAAATAGATTATTTAAAGATAAAAATAGAGCCCCTAGAAAAACCGATAGTATAAACTTAACAAATTAGCAGTTGGGACTCATTACATATTCATATACACAAACTAATCAATGAAAATACAAACCACATAAAGCAAAGAAAACAGCAAAGGACATAAAAATAAATAAATAAAGATATGTGCTCGTACAATAAAACGCAATAAAATAACAGAAAAACTAAAGCATGTTTACTTACTATGGCAACAAATATAAATGCCATGAACTCAAATATTAAAGAAAAAGACTTTCAACTACGTTCAAAAACTTAGTTCCAACTAAAATATTTTCTGCAGTCTGAGACATACATGTTTTAACATTCAACATTTCAGAACTCAAATGCTGGACATTTTATGTTCAGGTTTCGAGTGAAAATGAACCTTTGTTTTTTATGAATAATTGCTATTCAACTAATGATAAATTGTATAATTCTGGGAATTTTAGAACATAGTAAATGCTGTCAGATTTAAAACAAAATGATTCAAAAAGATTCAGAGTGAAATGATGGCTAAGTTTTACCATGCAAATGAAAATTAAAAGAGAACAGAAGTTGTGATATTAATACCAGACAAAGCTGAATTCATGTAAAAAGAGCATTAAAGAGGATAAAGAGATTAACTTAATAATCCACAATTAAGACAGAAACTTGAACATCTATGAAACAAGCAGCATATTATAAATGTACTTAAATTTTGTTAAAAAGGAGACATTCACCTAAATACAATGGGAATGGAAAACATTAAAGCACATCCTTTAACTCCTGTGAGTTCAAATGAAAAAATTAGGATAAAGAGTTGAAATAATGTAGGAAATATGTTTCATCTAATATATCTCAGAATCCATAATCTAAAATGGCTCTATGATTTCTTTTAAGCATGCATAAGAAATTTATAAAAATTAAATGTATATGAATTAAAAAGCTAAGAAAGTCAAAATCCTAAAAATAATTGGTCCTGATGATTATAGTTAACAACAAAGTATTATGTAATTGAAAATTTATTGATAAAATAGATGGTAAGTATTTTCACCACCAAAAAGATAACTATCCGAGCTGATGGATATGTTATTAGCTTGTGATAATCATTTCACTATCTATACATCAAAAATATCAGACTGTACACCTTAAATATATAGATTTTGTCAATTATACCCCAACAAACTTGGAGTAAAATAAATAAAATCAATGGCTCAAGTTATGTTACTCAGAATTAATCGATTCATGGACTCTTTATTTAATCCACTTTTTCAGGCCCATTGCTACCAAAACTCATTCATTTTACAACATACTATGAGCTGTTCTTGGATAGGTAGAATTAATATTGTCAAAATGGCCATATTACCAAAAGCAGTATACAGATTTAATGCAATTCCTATTAAAATTCCAATGACATTCTTCCTACAAATAGAAAAAACAATTATGTAATTCATTTGGAAAAATACAAGGCCCAGAATAGCCAAAGCAATCCCTAGCGAGACAAGTATGGCAGGAGGCATCCCAATACCAGATCTTAAATTAAATAACAAAGCTATAAAAACAAAAACAATATGGTATTGGCACCAAAGCACATATGAAAATCAATGGAACTGAACAGAAGGCACAGAAACAAACCCGCATAAATACAGTTATCTCATACTAGACAAAGGCACCCTAAACATACACTGGAGAAAAGATAGCCTCTTCAACAAATGATGCTGGGAAAACTGGAAATACATAGGTAGTAGAATGAAATTGAACCACTCTCTCTCTCATCCTGCACAAAACTCCACTCATAGTGGGCCAAGGACCTAGGCATTAGACCAGAGGCCCTGCACCTACTTGAAGAAAAAGAAAGCCTAAATCTCCATCATGTTGGCTCAGGAATCCACTTCCTCCACAAGACTCCTAAAGTACAAAAAGCGAAATCAAGAATCAATAAATGGGATGGCATCAAACTAAAAACCTCTTCACAGCAAAGAAAACAATCAAGAACATGAACAAAGAGCCTACTGAATGGGAGAGAAATTTTGCCACCTTCACCTCAGAGCATTAGTCTCAGGATATACAAAAATACTTAACGCCATAAAACAACTAAAACAATCAATAAATGGGCAAAGAACTAAACAGGAACTTCACAGAAGAAGAAATAAAATGTTTAACAAATATATAAAAAAAAATGTTCGACATTTTAGCAATTGGAGCAATGCAAATCAAAACTACATTGAGATTCCATCTCACTTTCAGCAGAATGGCAATTATCAAGAATACATGGGGCTGGGGCTGTAGCTCAGTGGTAGAGCTCTTGCCTCACATGTGTGAGGCACTGGGTTCAATCCTTAGCACCACATAAAAATAAATAAAGATATGTGTTCATTTACAACTAAAAAATATTTTTTAAAAAAGAATATAAATAACAATAAATGTTGGCGAGGATGTGGGGGAAATGGTTCACTCATACATTGCTGGTGGGGCTGCAAATTGGTACAACCACTCTGGAAAGCAGCATGGAAGTTTCTCAAAAAACTTGGAGTGGAACCACCATTTGATCCAGTTATCCCCACTCCTCAGTATATAACCAAAGGACTTAAAATCAGTATACTATAGTGACACAGCCACATCAGTGTTTATAGCAGCTCAATTCACAATAGCTAAGCTATAGAACAAACCTAGGTGTCCTTCCACAGATGAAATGATAATTGTGGTATATATACACAATGGAATATTACTCATCCATAAAAAAGAAATTAATTATGGCATTTGCCAGTAAATGGATGGAACTGGAGACTATCATGCTAAGTGAAATAAGCCAATCCCCAAAACACCATAGGCCAATGTTCTCTCTGATATTCAGATGCTGACTTATAATAGGCCTACAGGCAGTAGGCTGTGAAGGTTCACTAGATTGGACAGGGGGAATGGGGGTAAGGCATGGGGGATGACAATAGGAAAGACAGTAGAATGAACTGGACATAACTTTCCTGTGTTCATATATGAATACATGAGCAGTGTAACTCCGCATACAACCACAAAAATGGGAAGTTATACTCCACATATGTATGATTATGCCAAGATACATTCTACTGTCATGTATAACTAAAAAGAACAAATAAAAAATTTTTTCTTTAAAAGCTAGCCTTAGCAACTTCATGAGGCCTTATGCAACTCAGTGAGACACTGTGTCTAAATAAAATACAAAAAGGGGGATATAGCTCAGTGGTTGAGAGCCACTGGGTTTAATCCCTGGTACCAGAAAAATAAATACATAAATTAATTAATTAATTTTTCATAACAGTATAAAGATAGTCTTAGTAAAATGAAGTTTACCAGACACATAAATGGAAGATTGAATATAAAACCTATATAAACTAAGATTTGATTTAGCAACAATAAGTCATGTAAAAATTACACACTAGAAACTGGTTTTAGTAGGTAGTAAGCTTATATGATTCAACAGTGTGCAATGCTGTTGTCAAAAAAAGCTAATCCCATGTTCCTGGGAGTTTGGTAACTAGAATCAGAGAAGCGATCTATTCCAATTTCAGTTTGGGAAGAGAAATGTTTTTATTGACCTATTTATAGAGTGAAGAGGGCACTGAGTTCCTTGTAACCAGAAATGTTTGAGCGGAGGCAGAACTATGGTCTGGACCATTTATTCACATTTCACAGGATTAACCCCACACTGGAAAGTCCTTGTGGTCTGCAGTTCACGTCAATGGTCAAAGAGTGTGTGCCTCCCTGGACACTCAGGTTCAGCCAATTCGACCGTTCCTTACCTGAACACACCGGGGGACTAACTCCTTATTTCCTTTCAGGCCACACCCTGGGCAAGCTTGTGCCCACAGATCCTCATCAGGGAGAAGCAGACTGAGTGGAAATTGCCACACAACAGTGGCAGTTGGTAAAATCTCTCTAGGGCGACATATACCTGAGTTGTCTCAGATGCCTGGCATATTTATGGGCCTGACACCAGGGTGGGGAAGTAGCATATTCACAGGCAAGTGCCATTCCCAGGGAAGGGAAGACCTCTTGCAAGGCAAGGGCAATCAGGGGAGGCATCTCCAGCGTGACGCTGACCACCCACAAACTGCCTTCTTCTTTTGCCTTTTCTGCTAAGATAGAAGGAACGTAGCCAGTTATGGAAACGAGAAACCAAGGCCTCTTTCCTCTCTGTATTTTCTTCCCAAAAGTCTGCTCTGATAAAAAAAAAAAAAAGGACCTGAATCTCTGACATGGCTCTTTTAGATCACTTGAGCTGTGCTATCTCAGGCTCCTCATCTGGAAGTTTTATGCCTTTACAAAGACACGGAGTCCATCAAAACTACCTAAAATGCTGAATTAAGAAACATTCCAAGTGTGGTAGGAGAAATTATAGTCAACTTTGAGTCAAAAAAAAATATTATCCTTGTGAGTTTGGAGAAACAATTTTCCCCAACTCAGCCATCCTACTGTAAAAGGGGAGTAATAAAACCTATCTTGTTACCTATTTGCTAGTTTCGAGAAGCAAATGAAGTAAGAGACATGAGGAAGGACTTACAAACTATAAAATGCAACACAAATATAAATTAACGAAACAAAGTAAACCCACTAAGTCATCTGATCTTCTTTCATCAACCCCAGGAAATGGGCAAGTTATCATTCCCTTTTGTTTGGCAAGAGGCAAAATAGAAACTAAAAAGAAACAGACTATTTGCTTAAAATCCTTCAGCATGGAGGTTTCTCAGAAAACTTGGAATGTTTCCAGTGGAACCATGAAGAACAGCCCTTACCCTGTTCTTTATGAATCCAACAGCTGCCCAGCCCTCTCCCTGGCTCCTCTCCCTTCTTCCTCTACCCCAAATTTTATTCACCTGTAGTAAAGAATGTGTACTCTTGAGCTAGCTGTCTGCTGTATAATTTGGGTTGAGAAACAGAGCATTAAGGCACTCTTTGTGTCCCTCCGGGGAAACACATCCTATTCCAACAGTGTGCTTCTTTCAACTCTAAATTTGTAAACTATCCTTTAAACAAAAAGGTAATTTCTGCAGAAAAGGATAAAAAATTGACCACCCTATCAGTTTTGCCCTCAAGGTTACACAGACTATTCCTGCAATCAAGCCCATTCCTTCAAGACTAGATCACAACTGTTACTGGGCACAAAGGGCTGCTAACTATCTCCAAGGCTGCAATAAATCAGTGGCAACCCTGTTTTCCACCATCAAAATTTACAGCAGACACAGACACAATAGTCATTTGGACCTCCGGGGTGCCTTCTCACTAAAGACCCTGAGTTCGGTGGTTACACATAACCTGTAATAATGGCCTTGTCTTCCTAGAATGTGATTGAAGAGAAAGAAATAAAAATACCCTTGACTCCTTTGCATCCAAAGGCTGACATAAAGTTCAGGATTTTAAGCCCTTTTCTCCTCTCCTTGCTGTGAAAAATAATGATCTCTTGATCTCTGATTGTCATTCAAACCATGGGCCCACAAAGCCAGCATCTGTCACCTCATTGGCCTTTTCTTCCTAAATGTACAGCCTGTCACCAAAAGGGAAATGGCACTGCTAGTGAGGCTTTCCAAACCGTGTTGGCCATGAAGCACTGACGATAATTACCAGCAAAGTGAAACTTATGCCTAAAATGTTGACTTCACTGGCCTACAAAATAACTGGTATTTTTCTACAGTTCGAGAGTCTGAGACTTTATAAGTTATTTTATGACATTTTGGCTAGTGATCACAGGTACAAATCACCCATGCTCAATTAAGGAAAGATGAAAGTTCAGCTTTCTATAATTAAACCAATAACGTGTTCATCCTTGGGGCTAGAATTAAATATTAAGGATTTGTGTCTCTTGCAATCCTCCACCAAGAATTAAAGAAGCAAATGCTGCTATCACCGACTGACTTCATATCAAGACCTTAACCATATTGAAAATTATTCATGATGAGACTCTTAGACAATAAAATAAGTCATTCTCGTCCTCTTTGGGCTGCTTGCAATAAATGACTTTCTTCTTCACTATGAGGTTTTTGAATAGTGGATCACTTAGATCATTCTTGGTAAGTCAGTCCAAATATTTTCTTTAGATTATGCTGTAGATATTACATGAAATTTAAGGACTTAAAAAAATACTTGAGGAAATATTTTAGCATAATAAATAAAGCCCAACGACCAATCTTGCAACTAATTACCTTTTAGCTTTTATTTCCACACTGGTAAGATGCCTTGTGATGGGAAGTTTCATGTGTCCCCTGTACTAGGCTGCTGTCCTCACTTTTTCAATCAAATACTGATCTAGGTATTGCTGTGAAGGTATTTTGTAGATCTGGTTAAAGTCCACGGTCAGTTGACTTTAAAGCAATTATTCTAGATAATCTAAGTGGGCCTGACTGAGTCAGTTGAAAGTCCTTAAAAATAGAAATGAAACTTCCCTAAGGAAAAAACTCTTCCTGTGCCTTCAATTCATATCCTAAAATTACAGATTCCCCTTCCTGACAGTCCACCTGAAAGACTTAGGAATTGCTTAGCAGCCTCCACTTGTATAAGCCAATTCCTTACAATATATGTGTGCACCTACCCATCTTACTGGTTCTTTCTCTGGTTATATCCTGACTGATAAATAAGAATAATAATGCCGATTCTGTGGCAGTACTATGAGGATAAAATGAGATCATGCACATGAAAATTATGTTAACACAGAATAAAATCAGGAAGCATATGTAGAATTACCATTTGATATGACTATCTCAAATCCAGCTAACAACTCCATATAAACACTGCTCTTTCCTAAAAGATCAGACCAAATCATTGTAATTTCCAAATACTGCAAATCCTATTACATGCCAAGGCTACTTTGCAATACTACAAACTCAGCTTCACAGATTTGAAGACTAAGACAGATTGTCACACCCAAAAGCCACAAGCATCCAGATGTGGTAGTCCCAGTGAAACCCAGTGAACTTGAGGCAGAGTGTCTTTGGGGATGGATATCAGAGGTCAAGTCTAAAGTGTAAGGATAAGGTCTACGTTCAAACAGGAATCTGGACAAGGCTGAGATGAAGATAGAGAAGGAGTTCAGAGTCAGAGCTACAGGACTGAAAGTTAAATGAACTTGGTAAGGAAGAGGGAGGGATCTGCTTCCAGACATAGCTCGGCTCTCGAGGAGCTGGGTGAGGTGAGGGGCTGTGAAGGAGGGTCTCCAGGCCCAAGTGCTAAGCCCAATGAACTTCAGGCTCGGGGGCTCCCATGCTAAGAATCTCATGACAAGTGGGCACCTAGTGAGAGACATGGTCACCTAACTCATTTCTTCCTCCAGGTCACACAGCTAGGTTACGTGCCCCAGCCTCCCGTGTAGTAAGATCTGGGTATGACACTGGGTTTTCACCAGTGGGAGAGGGTGGAAGTGATTTTTTCATTGGTGGAGCCCACACACACCTTCCCACAATTCCTCCGGCTCTTTGCTCCTCTGGTTGAGTAAAATGGACCCAGCCCTGGGACAGTCTTAAAAGCCACATATGGAAAACAGAAGTGTCACGGAAAAAGCCTGAGGCCCTCAATCACTCCTGGGAGGAAAGTCATTCAGGAGAGCTATCTGACTAAGAATGTCAGATATCAGATCATTAGATTATTTTTTTAAAAAAATCAACTTTCATTGTATTCAGCCACTGATAGTTTGGGGGGATTATCTGCCAGATCAGTCAGCTAACAAAATCTATTACCAAATTTGGCATGCTGTTGCCACAAAAACTTAAAATGCACAGCATTGGTTTAGGCGGCAGATGGCAAGCAAATTGATAGTGGAATCCGAAAAGATAGAAACTTGTGCTCTTTAGTAACAAAACAACCTGGCGCTGAAGGGTATCATCTAAGCCAACCACCAATTTAGAGGCTTGTCAGAATAAGACGATGGCCACCATTTAAATCTTTATGAAGGATTTCCCTCTTTCCTATCTATTTCCCACTCCCCACTTTACATTCTCTGGTCAGACTGCTTATCCCAGTGGATGCTCCCACCCTTTCCTCTTCCCATGCAAATCCTATTCTTCCTCAAGGACAGAGCAGGCCTCATATCCTCAGAGTACTTCCAGAATTCTTTAATCCCTGGTGATGCTATCTCCTTCTAAATATACTATTTAGATCATGAATTTGGATATTAAATCATACACTGTCCTGCACTTTTTTGTGATACACCAGTGAAGCTGTAAACTAGTTTGGGGAGGGATCAAATCACATAGTAACCTTCCCCCACCTTGATCTTGGCAGAGCCTTGAAAGAGCATAGAGTCGGCCAAAAATGTATTGTGGTTCACTCTATCTTTCCTTGTAAGCAACAGTCAGCTGACAAGTTGCGGAAGAAAAGATGGTGATATAACACACTGGGAAAGGCAAACAGATGTCTTCGGAACACCAGTTCCAAAGGTGTGCCCATGTGGTTGCCTGGACCACTCTAACAAGATACTAGAGCCACACCCAAGCTCCAGGAGACAGAGCTGCATCATCTACTAGCAGTTTCTGCAAGGGCATTGGGTAGGGATGTGGCAGCATCAAGTTTTACCACTTGGTTTTATACCCAGTGAGTAGGTGTTAAAACCCTCAAGGCTTGTGTAACCAAGCACCTACCTGACAACAGCAGATGTCACATTGGCACCTTATTAATATTATATTCTTAATCGTATGTCCCTATATCTTCTCTTTTCCCAATTTTCTTCATCTCAGGGAATGGCACTTGGTAAATTCAGCTGCTCAAGGGAAAATTCAGGGTTTTGCCCTTGATTATTCATTCCCTTTACCTCTCTCTCCCAATATCCTGCCGATTCCTCCCTTCCCCGTGTCTCTCTTGGTCTTAGGGATGGAACCCAGGGAGCTTTACCAGGAGTTACATCCCAGTACTTCTTATATTTATATTGGGACAGGGACTCACCAAGGTACCAAGGCTGGCCTTGAACTTGTGATCCTCCTGCCTCGGTCTCCCAAGTAGAGGGGATTACAGGCATGTACCACTGCACTTGGCTGACACCCTATCACTTCTATCTCCAAGATAGAGATTCACTTTGTCCATTTTGTTTCCTCTGCTCCACTATATCACCATCTCTCAACCAGACTACTGAAATAGACTCTTAACCGAAGTTTAAACTCCTAACTGGTCTCCCTGCTTCTATTCTGTGTGAAACAGCAGAATGATCTTTTAAATCATTAATCAAGTTTTGTCATTCCAGCACTTGAAACTTCCCAGTAGACTTGCTTAGCTTTGTCCTTACAATCCAATTTGAACTTCAGAAAGTGGCCTGAACCTTATACAGTTTGCCTTGTCCACCTCTCTCTGACCTCATCTCAAACCAATGTCACCCTGGGTCACTGGGCTTCTGCCACACTCCACTATAAGCACATTAAGCATATTCCTCCCTTTCAAGCTTTGACATTGAATTTCTTCCATCTGGAGCACTGCTGCCTTAGATTTTTGCTGGTACCTTTAGATATTCCAAGTCTAGCCTTCAATGCCACCTCTTCCGTGAAAACTCTCCTGACCACTTTATAAAATATCCCCCACCCAAGCTCACTGTGTTCATCAGTGTACCCTGTTCACCTTTGGAATTATTCATTTTTTTTTTTTTGCATTTTATCTGTCTCCCTCACCACATCATTAGCTCCATAAGAGCAGGGGCCTTTCCCAGTGTCTTCCTTGCTATATCCCCAGCAGTGTGACCTTCGTCATCTCATTAGCCTTCTCAACGTTCTGTTCACCATTTTTAAGATAAGGACTGGAGATTCCAAGTTCAATAGAGACAGGCTCTGACATTCTTTGCATCTGTGGTTCTAAGGAGAGTTGAGAGCCCAGAGCTTCCCAGATGTTAACATTTCGAAATGCATTTTTTAAATGGAGTCAACCCTCTTGGGCAGCCCAGTGGGGAGGTCATAGCCAGCCAGCAAGAAGGAAGTCGGGTAAGTTGAATCACACAGTTCCTTTGCCATGCCTCTCCACTCCTACTGAGGAGATGCAGATCATTAGGTACGAAATGTGTAGTGACTTGTCACCATTAATTGGTGGGTATTAATACCATAAGGAAACAGTACATCTCAGGCTGGACTCAATGACGTCAGCCCTTTGCAGTAAGACAAAGCATTAGGAGTTTGAATCTAAAGCAGTACAAAAAAAAAAAAAAACAGAAATTATGTTTTTCCTGCTGATAAAAAAAATGTTGGTTTCTAGTTATATTGAGCGGAATTCCCTTAGTTACCAGGATCTGTGCTAAACACTTCATGTACCTTTATCATTTAATACTTATCATAATCTCACTGAATAGGCTCTAATATCATCCTCATTTTTTATGAGTGGGGTAACTTTTATACAGAGAAAAGATGTACCTTGCCCAGGTTCTCAGGACTAATAATGATGGATCCTAGATTTGGACTGGAGCTGGTCTCATTCTGAACCCTGTGATCTTAGCTACCAAGTAATGCTGCCCGTGTCTTATTATGATGATTTCATCATATCATCACAACTCCTTTTATTGAAATGTTTTCCATCCCTCCAGTCTGAGCCAAAATGCCATTTATTCCATGAAGCCTGTCCTAGCTCTCCAGACAGACCCACTCTGCACTCACCATAGGGAACCAATCACTCGAGGAAAGAAGATCACTAACTAAATGTCATTGAACACATCCTATATGTAAGGCACTGTAATGGACAAAAGCTTCTGTTAATCTCACAAATGTCCTGTGAAAGAAGCATTAATATCTTCTTTGGAAGTTAAATGACTTGAGAAAGGTAGCAGGATCAGACTTCAAAGGAGCAGAATCAGACTTTAAACCAGAGTCTGCCTGATTATCAAGCTGAAAGCATTTCTTCAAAGTTGCTATGAGATCTTCATTATACCCCAGAAATGAATCCATATGTTATAAACCCTGATAAGATCATGTAGCTCTTCTTTATGTTTGTAGTTCTTTTGCCAGTTATAATTTCACACATATTTGTATGATTAATTTAACTTTCTTTTTAGGCCTAATTCCATGAAGAAATTACCATATTTCTTTAGCTCTGCTAAATCCTTAGCACTTGGCCAATTTAGGAGTCATGGACCTAAACAAATATGTTTTAATAACTAAATGAACTATGTACCTTTTATTTTCACATATTTAATATATAAATACAGCCCACCCTTGCTAGACTGTAAGTTCCCTGAGGCAGGTCCCCTGCCTAATTTATACGAGTCCCCCAGAATGTCCTGTACATCACAGAAACTCAATAAGCATTTATTAAATGTCTTTGCTTATCAGTCTGTATCATTTGAATTCCTATATTAGCCAACGCTTCTAGGTGGGCACTGGATAAAACCATAGAGATGAGGGGCTGTGGCTGTATCATTGGTAGAATGCCTACCTCGCACGGGTGAGGCACTGGGTTCGATCCTCAGTGCCACATAAAAATAAATAAATAAATATATTGTGTCCATCTACAGCTAAACAATACTTTAAAAAAAAAATCATGGAGTAAGAAGGCCTCAGCATTCCTGTACAGAAGTTTGTAGTCTAACCGTTATAAGTCTGAAAATCAGGAGAAGAGAGCTGAAACCTGAAACTCATATTGCACAATCAGAGCGGGTCAGAAGAGCATAAGTCCTGCTGCTATTGTTAGGAACATCTTGTTGCATGAGAGGGAAGATGTGTTCCTCACACTGCATAGACATTGCAGGCTGGCGGAGGGTGTCGCTCTGTGCCATCCTACTTCTAGGACTCAAGCTCACAGTGTCACTCGTTGAGATGCCAGAAGAAAATGGAGCAAGGCAAATCGTGAACAGCTGTGAAAGCTTCCACCTGTAGGCGGCTGACGTGGTCATGTTTGAGGAGGTGAGCAGTGCCCTCCCACTCCACAGCAGGAATGGAAGGCGGAACACTGGGTGGGTGACACTCGTGACCTCCACAATAAAAGACTGCTTAGAAGGAAACGTTGAGAAGTGATCCATTTAGAACCCGGCAAAAAATAGAATCAAAGCAATATATTGTTTCTAAACCACTAAGATTGCTCCTCTTTCCCTCAGCTCTTGAACAGTGGCTCTCTGGGCATGAGTGTCCTTGTCTGGAAAATGGGGGGCAAGGGATGGAATTTCAGAGCTACTATGAAAATGTGATGATATATAGAAAATCACCCATTTCAGGGCATGACACCATTTATTCCTAATTATTAATCTTTGGGGAAATAAGTATTGTCTTTGAGACACAGGAAATACTAATTCCTCCAGTTATTGAGATAAAACTACCCGCTCACCTTCTAAGTTCGACGATTTTATTTTGTTGATATTAACGATCACCTATTTTTAATACCAGAACTCAGATAGTTTGGAAAGGGATAAATGTACCATATACTAAAGCAAAAGAAGATTCGGGGAAAGAAGGAAGTAGAAGAAAACTGTTAAAACAAGTGGAAACCACCTGTCCGTCCCAGGTAGACCCAAACACCTCCGTGTGGAACTGTACAAGTTACCCCAATTCCTCGATCCTTCTGCTCCATCCCCTATCTTCACAGCCCTCCTGTGCACGGGGCTCAGTGTAGGACCAAAACGGTGCATATTCCCAGGGCTTCTCCTATGGTTAGGCCTCTGGAGCAGCAGCAAGAAGCAAGGGTTCTTGCTGAAGATGCACAGGGACACTGCTGTCCTGCCATCCTTGCTCAATCATGTGTGTGATTCAGGAGTTTTAAAGGGCAAATAGTCCCAAATTAGATACTACTACATTCCCACTCCTATCCATAAATCCATAGGAATGTTCTCAGGATAAGGGAAGCATGGGTTAAAGTTGTAATCTTTTTAAATAGATGTACCATGCAAATACCTATGAAAGAGCAAGCACCCCAATCTTTTCTTCCCTCAGATTCTCACTGAGAGTCCCCAAGGATCAGGCCTGATGCCAGGAAAGTAGGCTATATCTGCTAGTGATGGCAGAAGTAGGGCAATCAAAGACTACTGCTTACATGTTGTGGGGGAGGGGCGGGATACAGCGCCCGAGATTGAATCCAAGGGTGCTTAACCACGGAGCCATATCCGCAACCCTTTTATTTTAAGCTTTTGTAAAAATTTTGAGACAGGGCATCACTAATTCCTTAAGGCCTTGCCAAGTGGCTGAGGCTGGCTTTGAACTTACGATCCTCTTGCCTCAGCCTCCTAAGTCACTGGGATTCCAGGCGTGTGCCACCATGTTGGCTTCCTTTTCACGCTAATGGAATGAGAGGAATAGAGGCTGGCTCCCACCGGGAAGAGACCTGGCCTTATGGCTTCATTTTCCTTCCTTCTATCCCTGAAGTATAACTAATAAACTGGCCCAAAGTGAGTTCAATACTGAACTTAGTATAATGAGTGACACAGAACAAAAGAGAATCAACTAACCACCATGTGACACTTTAATTTAGAAAATGTTTTTGATCTTCTGTCTCAGTCATCTGCATAGCAACCTGTATTTGTTTCCCAGGGTTGCCCTATCAAAATTCCACTAACTGGTTGGCTTCAAACGATAGAAATGTATTCTCTCCTATTTCTGCAGAATGAGAAGTCCAAGATAAAAGCACCAGAAAATGTGGTTTCCTGGTTTATAGATGGTTCTTCTTTGCTGTGTTCTCACAGGGCAGCCCTCTGGGGGACCTCATTCATGAGGGGACCCCCACAACCCATTCACCTCCCAAAGACCCTACTTGCTAACATCATCATCGTAGGGATTAGGACTTGAACCTGTGAATTTGGGGGTAGACACAAACATTCAGACCACAGCAAAGGGGTGGTAAGTATCCATCCTCCTCTTCCTGGAAATGACCTGTGAGTCAGCCTCAGCCACTTGGCAAGGCCTTAAGGAATTAGTGATGCCCTGTCTCAAAATTTTTACAAAAGCATAAAATAAAAGGGTTGCGGATATGGCTCCGTGGTTAAGCACCCTTGGATTCAAGCCCTGGCGCTGCCTCCTAGCTCTCTGGTCTGGACACACAAGTTTGTTCCTCCTCCTATCAGATGCTTCTCAGAGAAAGTGCAGCTCCTGGATACTTGCAGGGACACTACTTTAACACCAAACTACTGGGGAAGCAAACGTGCTCCACTTCAAATGCAAAATTCCTAATCTAGATACTGATTTGAAAACACTGCTTAACAATCCATTATTTCATTGGCACCTGTAGTCCACTGTTTTTGCACATAAAATCTGCTTCTTGCTGTACTACATGCTGAGAGACAGGCTGAAAAATTATTATTTGAAAAATGAGAAAATAAGGATCAAAAAGGCCCAGAGGAATGCACAAATTTGCAATACAGTCAGTTTCGAAGTTAGGCTAGAATCCCGGAATCTCTTCTTCCTCTGAAAAGCCTCCATTACCCTCCTCCATCCACGGTGACATAACCTTGGAAACTGGAGAAAGAGTAGAGTCATACACAAGATTTCAGAGCTAGAAAGAAATTAATCCTATTTCATACAGAAGGGAGAATGGAGGACAAACAACTCCCAAGACACATACTAAAATATTGAACAACTGTCACTGCCCCCACACAATCTGTGTCAGTTAATGATTTCACCTTTCTGGGCCTGGGAAATTTGAAATATGCATAAGCTTAGGGGAAAAAAATAACAGCTATGAAATCCTTCCAACAAAAAGTAAAAGCTACATCATAATCACTGGCTCTGAAGTAATTTGGAAGCCCTACAGTCCCTATTCTGCAGGTTAAAAACGGCCATCCTTCACAAGATTAGTCTCTACCAAATCAATTTCCAAAACAATCAATAGTAACACACTCAAAAGAGGAGTGTCTGAGAAATAATAAAGACCGATAAAATGAATCACATCAGAGAAAACTCAAGCATGACCTTTTGAGCAATACCATTTGTTTAGTTGATGCTCTGTAAGATAAATAACTTTAAAATAAATGAACACGGACCAGTAGTGATAAAAAGACTGTATATGAGCATAATTTCAACACAGATCCCTAGGTTGGCTTTCAAAGCAATCACACCTCCCCCTGAAATAGCACAGCTTCAATTTAAAGAATGTATCATATAAATGAAAACAAATGTTTTAAAATTTCAATGTGGGGTCCAGTAATAATCAAAGAAAACAGAAAATTAGTAGAAACTGAAAATTTTGTTGACTGTAGCAAACAATCCCATGACAATCCACCACCTTGTCAAATTATATTTCTTTTATTGGAACTCTAGCATCTGTTTGAAATCTGTCCAAAATGCCGTAGCAAACAGTTCAATGTTTTATTCAGGTATATGTTTTTGTGCTGGATTTTAAAGAATCTTTACCCTCTGCCCTCCATTTATCTGTCACAGTCTCTTAGCATCAAGAACATGCCTCTTCCTGGCGCCATGTATTATTTATAAGATACATCATGCCCAACGCAGATAATGCACTGAAGGCCTGTCATCTCTATACCCAACCTTCTTGACCCAGAATCCCAGAGAAACTGATAAATAAGCAACTAGAGCAACAATAGCAATGACAATAATGATACTACTTAGCAAGTACTGAGCTTTTGCTTTGTTCCAGGCACCACATTAAGGATTGTATGCATAATGCTATTTCATCTGCACAACAGCAATACAGATATTTTGATCATCCAAATTTCACTCGGAAGAAAATTGAGACTCAGAAAAATCCTCAAGGCCACACAACTGGCATACCCTGAGATCTTCCTGATCCCATTGCCTTAGGAACAGCATTAACCAATACACTGGGAGGCTTCCGTGGCCACCTCTTCTCAGGACCTGGGGGCGAAACAGATACTGCAGTGGAATGATGGCCCTTTCTTCGCCCCGTGTGTTGCTGATGCCCTCCTGCTAACCTGCGGACTGCACACAGCAACAAAGAATTGGGAATGGCTGGAAAATGTCATGGTGTGTGGCATCGACATAAAAAGAAATGGAAAAAAAATATGAAAAGGAGAAAAAAAAGTACAGACAAAATTAGAAAAACAATGTTAGCTCAATTTTATGAAGTGTTTACTAAATTCTAGATACTCTACTGAATTATTTTCCTGTGTTAATGAGCTGACTCCTCATGATAGCTCTGATTATTTACCTATATTGGAGGTTCTGCATCTCAGAATGCTGAAATAGGCCTTGCTGGGCTATCACAAGGGGTTGGCAAGAATGGATTCCTTCCTGCAAGCTCTAAGGGAGAATCCATTATTTCACCTCCCCGGATCTCCACATCCAGGGGTTCTTTCCCTCCTCCTCCTCTGTCTTCAAAGCTAGCAACATCAGACCAACTCTTCCTCATGAAACCATCTCTTTAGTTTTTTCAGTTTCCTCTTACACTTTTACAGACTCTTGTCCATATACTGGGCTTGTTCCTATAATCCAGGATACCCCCCTTTTTTTTTTTGGTGGGCTGAGTAGCAACCTTAATTTCATCTGCAATATTAACTTTCCTTTACCATATAACCTAACACCTTGACAAGTCTGGGGGATTATGATATAGACATCTTTGGGGTGCATTATTCTGCATACCATAGTCTGCCTTCTAAACCCCCAAAATTCACATCTGTTCCAAGATATAAATTCAATGATTCCTGTTATACAGGATTATCTGAACTTTCTCTATTGGAGCCCCTGCCATCCAAACTCAGAAGCCAAGTCAATTCATTTGGTATAAAATAAACCAGAATTTTAACACTAAGATATTAACCGTGTTTATCTATGGATGGTGGAATTAGGAGTGCTTTTGGTTTCTCTCTTACCATGTGTTCCATAATTTGTTACAACAAGCATGAATAGCTTTCATAATCACAAAAAAAATTATTAAAAAATAAAATAAGTCCAAATGAGAGCCAATAGAGGAATGTGCAGAGTAGTGAGGGAGCAATCAGAGTCACACCACCAGCTACCCTGAGGAGGGGAGGGAACTAAAAGCCTTCACTTGAGAGTGCTTTTGCCAGGTGGACAAAGGGTGGAGTCTTGTAAGCCATCCCAGACAAAAATGGTGTCAGGGAGATAAACTGCAGGGGCTGGAGGTTGGTTATAGGTGCAGTTTTGCCTCCCCTTGCTGTCACTCACTGCAACCAGCGTGAGTCAGGGGAGGACAGTGGCTCACAATGAGAGGCTTAGATCTGATGGAAAGAACAGGAGGATCCAAGGCCAGTGATGCACAGAGGTATAAGAAAGGCCAAACTTGTAGATTTGTGCAAAACAGAAGAAAGAGCGCAGAGAAGCAAGTTCAAGTCCTGCCTTCACAATTTACAACTGTGCTAAACTTGGGCCACTGTGGTCACCTCTCCAGCTCTCCATTTCCATAACTCTAAAATATCAATGAGACTGTCGCCCTATGTTCCACCCGGGTGTCATGGGAACAAATTACACAGTGTGTGTGAAGAGCACTTACCGAACCACACAGGGTCACCATGGAGGAGGAGGGAGGAATCTGTGACCAATAAAGTGGACGCTAAAGTGGCCCACTGGGGTGAGATGTGGGGTGAGGAGGGAAGTTGCAGTTGAGTAGCAGGTAGACCCGCATGTGACTAACCGCTGAGGACAGATAACTTTAAAGATATCAACATGGAGAAGCTGATTAACCTGTCTCAAATCACACAACAATAAATGGTGGGGTTGGAACCTTTTGGCTGGGCTGGGCTGGGGTGTGGCTCAGTGGGAGAGCACCTGCCCAACAAACTGGACGCCCTGGGTTCAATCCCTAGCCCCACAAAATGAATTCCTTGAACCCTCTGGCTTCAAATTCTGTGCTCTTTTCTCTATTTGTATCACTTTATGAAACAAGAAATTCAAGGGTTTGAGTGGCAGAGTAAGGATTAGAGACTAGATCTATAAATAAGTATAATGGGGTGTTTTCTCTGTTGCAAGCACTTTGTATAAAATACTTCATTAAATTTCCCCCATATCGTATAAAATAATTGTCCCTATCTTTATAGAGGAGGATACTGAGGCATCAAGAAATTAAATGAAACACAACACCACAGAGATAGGAGATGCTCGAACCAAGATTCAAATCCAGGATGTCACCAGAACTTGTATTCACAAACACCAGGCTACACTGCTCATGAGCAGGTGTGCACATACATGCCTTCTTCCAGACTGCCCTACACCTACATCCATTATAAAGAGTCATATATATAACAAATGCTCTTGAAATATTTGTTAAGTTCAGAAAATGCTTTGTGCTTCAGGATTATCTTGGAGCATGGTTAGAGGAAAAAGTGGACATTCTGGATAACTGGGTATGGAAACCCCACATCCAGAAGGGACAATTGAAATGGCCAAGGAGGGACATGATAAAGGAGGTGTCAAGGTCAAGAAACCAAGGGAACAGGTGGATCCTTCCAGGATGGGGAAGGAGATTGGGTGGGTTAAAGGGAACCCAAGGCCAAGGAAAAGGAGGGATTGAGGAATCACGTAGGAGATGAGTTCCTAGAGATAACATGGCAACTTAGTATCTCTAATTATACAAAAGAAAATACAAAACTGAAGAAAATGGGATTGTTGGAAACAAATTGGGTCAAGCATGGTTCCTCAAAAGACATTCTAGTAGAAAATAGGTTTTCAACACATATTCAAGAAAGATTTAAGCAAAAAACAATCAGTAATTCTAACCATTGACCCAGTGCCCCTTTACCAGGAGTCAGGTTTAGTTATTAGCTTTAATTCTGCATTTCATTTTCAATTTATGAGATGTGAATCTGGGAGGCTTTTTTGGAAACCAAGGAGGTAAGATTACTCTAGCAATTACTCCCTAATAATATATTACTGCACTTGACAAAATAGGTAAATAAAAATGCTTTTCTTTTTACTAAAGAGGGTGAGCTGTAAAGAGGGCATTTAGGACAACATATTGGAAAGACTGGTTTCTCTGAGTATATACTACACTTTTATGAGCCATTTCTATAAGCCTCTAGAATAATCCCATGTTATGGTTTGAATATGAGCTGTCCCCCAAAAGCTCAAGTGTGAGACAATACAAGAAGGTTTAGAGGAGAAATGACTGGGTCATGAGAGCCTTAACCCAGTAAACTAATCCCCTGATGAGATTAACTGCATGGTACCTAAAAGAAGGTAGGGTGTGGCTGAAGGAGGTTGGTCATTGGGGGCATGCCTTTGGTGTATATATTTTGTATCTGGCGAGAGGAGATCCCTGTCTGCTTTCTGATATCATGTAAGCAGCATCCTTCCACCACACTCTCCCGCCATATTGTTCTGCCTCACCTTGAGTCCTAAAGTATGGAACCTGCTCTATATAGACTGAGATCTCTGCACCATGAGCTCCCAAATAAACATTTCCTTCTCTAAAATTGTTCTTGTCGGGTCTTTAAGTCACAGAAAGTCACAAGAAAGCTGACTAAAACATCCCACAAATATACTCGTGTTAAAATCAAATGGAAAGGCAGCACGGCTTCCTCCAAAGAACTCCAGCCTGTCAAATTCAACAAGACACTAAGAGGGACAGACAATGCCACTCGGTAGGAGAGTCACATTGCCTTCACCGGAGCACCCAACATAACATGGTTTGCCATCTGAGGTTCCTGGAAAGCAGTGTACTTTCTCTACACAGTTGCCCACTTCAACTGCCCCTTCTATTTCCTGCAGGAAATCAGGCCCTTGGAAATGGCCATTCTGGCAAGGAACCCATAAGTCCTCCACCATCTTCTTTTCTCCATGACACTGAAGAAGATGGTGGAAATAGTTTGGGTAAGACTGACCACACAGAACTCTTCAAGCTCTACAAGTATTTCAGCAAAATGAAGAAGTAAAGCTGTATTCCAGCCAAAAGTCACTCATTTGTTTTATTCAACTAACTTAACCTCTTACTGGGTGGCAGTCACGGTGGATACAGAATCACATTGGTGAGCAAAAATGGAAACAACTCCTTCACTGAGTTCTCAGTATGGAGGGAAGATGGGCATTCATGTAATAATCACACAAATAAATGTAAAACAAAAATTATCATTGTTTTATGAATTTAAAAGACATCTCTTGGGGTTGGGGTTGTGGCTCAGTGGTCGAATACTCACCTAACATGTGAGAGGCACTGGGTTCGATCTTCAGAACCACATAAAAAAATAAAATAAAGGTATCATGTCCATCTACAACTAAAAAAAAAAAAAAACTTTTTTAAAGTTCTTTAAAAGACATCTCTCCAGAAACAATTTTTTAACTGAGCTCTGGAAAGTAAGTCACAGGTCGTCAGGGCATGGTAGGAGTGGAGTACTAAATAAGAAGAGTCTTCTTAGAAAAGGAAAGACCGTGTGCAATGGCTTTGCAGCCAAAACACCACGCTGTATTCAAAGTGCAGGTTCCTGGAGCCCAGAAAGAATGAGGGGCTGGGGCATGAGCTGAGGCTGGAGAGAAAGACATTGTCAAACCATGCCAAATGGAGGATTGGGGTTCTTACAAAGTAGTAGGAAGGCATTGAAGAAGAGGTTGGTAGAGAAGGCCTGAGATGCATCAGATTCACATGGTAAAAAATCCTTCTGGCTGCTCAATGGTAAACAAATTGGTAGAGGCAAAAGATAGTGACAGAACAAAAGAGATGGGGTTAGGAAAGAGACTAAGGGGTTTCTGAACTCCCATGATCCCACGTGTACACAGAGTATCTAGACGGAGCAGTGGATGGCAGTCATTTAATCCATGTTTGCTCATGTCAGAAGAGCACCGTATGGTGCTTGTCAGGTCACAGGCTGGTAAAAACACTGACTGTCCAGCCAGGATTCCTGGTTTTGAATCCCAGAAATGTCACTGTGCACACTTGTACAAATTTTATAATCTCTCTGCCTCAGTTTCTTTTACCTATAAAATGAGATAGTGCTACAGGTTCCCAAAATCATCAGGGCCTTGGGTTTCTTAAAATTCATAACTTTTGGACTTTTAAAAGGTGTGATATTACACTACCTATTCTGTTAACACTTCCTGCAGTCTTGGGCAAGATCTCATAATCAAACACATTAATATGTTTTGAAACAAAATGTATGATTACAAACACTATGTGGGCTAGATAAAGACTATAATAAATAGACTCATGTCACTGCAGATCAGGTTTTGCCATCAAATGAGTTTGCCTCAAAGTTTCTTTAGATTGTGTTTTTTTTTTTTTCAGAATCTTTGGAAATTCAACATTGCAAATAAGGGACTATGAACCTACAGGATCTCCTTTCTAGAGTTTCTAGGAGGAATAACTTAGTCATTTTTTAGTTCCTTGGACCAGTGCCTATAGTAAATGCTATAGAAGCATCTGTGGAAGAAGTAAAGCTCTTGTGCACCAACTGCTGGCTGTATGAACTTAGAAATTACTCATCTGTCAAATGCAAGCCATGGTAGGATGACCTCTGAGGTCCGTCCATTCTCAAGTTCCCAAGACACTGGAGTATCCTGAGGAATGTCTATTTCCATCTCTTTATGGAGAAGTCAGAGGAGGACCCTGAATGTACTCCTGACCAGGTAGTGATGATACCACAGCAATTTCACACCCCGCCCTCCCACGGCTTCTGTCCCACTGGTCGGTACAGTTACAATCAGACCCTACTCTGTATTTACCCCTCCTGTAAGGCCACCTAACTGTCATCCTCCTGGACCTCAGCCTGAACAGTCTTGGCATCCTTCATGGTACCAGTCAGCCCTGAATTCTAGTCACCAACAAGTATCACCAGGCTCCCAGAAAGAAAGACCTCTTGGGCCAACCACAATCTGAGCCCGGGGAAATGGAAACCAGTAGCTATTCTCACTGTGCTTGCTATCAAAGGCACCAAGTATCGGAACAAAGGTAGCATCAAGGAGTCTAGCCACGAGACTTTGGGAGAGTCAGACACTTAACTGTGCAGAACCTTCTTGGTTTCCTTATGTTCAATGTCAGGATAATAATAATAACAGAACCCATTCTGCCTTCTTCATGAAGCTGCTATGAGCACCACACAAGGTATAATGTCAATAAAAGCAACCTTATAGATTGTGGTTTATTATTATCATCACCTGTTGCCTTACCACTGAAATTCTTTCTGCAAGGAAAGACGTTCTAGTTACAGGTAGTGTCCTGGGAAAAGAAAAATCTGCCTTTCAATGCTTTATTAAAGAAGGAAATGAACACAAATGGAGGCCTTGCCACAGGCCAGTCACTATTCTAGATTCTTTTCCATGTATGTTATCACTCAATCAGAAAACTTGCTTTTGTGGACAAAGTCATCATATGCTTCATGAAGTCAGGGACTCAGAGACAGAATCCAGGCGATGAAATGCATGTCTTTAACCACTGTGCTCCGGACTCTCTGTGGTCCAGTGACTCTGCCACAGATTTTTAATGAGCAAGTGCTAAGTGTCTTTGCTCAGATCATTTCTTCAAACTATTTCATCTGGAAGAAAGACAAAACAACATGGGATACAACAAAAAGTGGTGAGCATCATTAAACCAGTGTCCAAAAGGAAGCACAGAGGAAGAGGCACCTAATGGTCATTTGCCATGTGGAAATGAAAAGGTAGCTGTACCCTGGTACAGCTTTCCGCCCTCCCCCACAAGTCTTCCCAGTAGCTCTGAGTTGGATATGTCAAGTTCTACAGCAGAAGGAAAATCAACTCCTATGTGCCCGGCCTCACAATTCCCCCCTCCATGTCAGAGGTACTGGGGAAAGTGACCTTACAGACCTAATAGTTTCTGCCACGTTTCAGACGCTGTTTTTCACTGCTTTTTGCTTCTTTGGGCTACAATGAGACAGAGAAGCAATTACCTCTCTGTCTGTTCATCTCGACGCCATGCTTCACTGACCTAGAAAGAAGAGGAAATGGGAATGGGAAACTAAAACCAAAGACCTAGAACCTGAAGATGATATAGAAAGTGTTTAATTCAATGAGATTTGCATGGAAATCCGCAGTTAATGTTTCTACCCTCCTCCGTTTCTTAGAAAAACTTAATTGCATCTGACTAAGGCAGGATGATTTTAAAATATAACACATTTAAGGTTCAGGGAGCCTAATGTTTCTATATGTTGCATTTATAGAGTGATGTGCACTTAATAAAGCATATTCCATACATCATCTCATTTATTTCCTAATGTAGTGCTAATTCTTTAAGCAATCATTTGAATTTCTAATTTAAAAGGATTCGAGAGGGAAAAAAATAGATCATTTTGAGTGCCCACCAAGTGCCAGCCATTGTACTGAGTGATTTGCATTCATTATCTTTAGTTCTTCCAACAACTCAGCAAGGAAGGCACATCAGTCAGGATCCCAGCAGAGTTTAAAATCTCCCAAGGACTGCAGAAGTAGCCTAGGCGAGCATCAACACTCAGGAACTCAGAGAAGGTAGAAAATGGCAGCAGGAGCTATGGCCTCCCATGAAGTGAAGGAGCCAACCCTTGTGATACAATATGGAGAAACCCAGGAGCGTAGACACTGGACACTGAGCACCGGCCCTCTGATTACTGCTTCTCCTTCTCTCCTTCCCCTCCACTGGCTGAACACAATTGGAACAGGAGGACCAGGCATCCCAGTGAGGCAACCCTTCAGCCTCATGACCACAGAGGTAGGAAGGGGTGTAAGGTAGGAAGGGGTAAAAGCATATCCTGGAAGGAAACACAGTCTCTTCCTCCTCTAACACCAACCCCCTCCATCTATTTTTATCTTTCCTCCACTTGAAAAAATGCCAGATCCAGATGAGATGATGTCAATTCATTCCTCTTCCAAAATGACACCTAAAACAAGCGACTACCATGTTCTCATAAATATGAGAATAAAAAGGAAGGAGGGGTAATATAAGGTCTAAAGTGATAAGCATAGCAGCCAGCCTTCCTCCACCACTATTCCATGCTCCCCATACCCTTGACCTGCTTCTCCACTGGACAGCGTTCTTTACTGATAAGGTAACCCTAATCTTTATTCCTGCAGGATCTCAATTCTTGGGCAGTTTTGTCATTAATGCATTACTGTAGTTGCCCACCACCTAGGACTATTGGGCAGAGTACCGCAGGCCCACAGTGAGTTCCAGACATCGTCCTCTTTGTACCCACTGTACAGCAATAACCCATTTCCCCCTGTCAATCAGGATCTGCCCCTGAGTACAGTGACCCCTTGTCTGTAGAACGGGTCAGCAACACAAAGATGTCCAAATGGCCAGGAGCAGTTTCAATCTCCAGGTTACCAGAACCATGCTTCTGTCTCTTTTGGAAGCATTCTTTCTTAGGGCATTAGATCTTCAGCAGTTCTTCCAACAGGTTATTTGGTGTGTTTGTAAGTCAGGCCACTCCTATCTTTATTCTAGTTTCCCAGACCTGACCATAAGGCATGGCACCATGTTTGGGCCATTAAGGCTTTTATATACCACACCATGGAGCATCCATCCTCACTGTCCAAACTCAACCTGAAATCAGGGTCAAAGATGCCCATTGGCTTGGTGCATAGATTTTTCTCACAGAACACAGAGCAGAGATGAATGAAGAATACAACCAGAAGACAGAGGCATCCAGCTCTACATATGTTAAATCACTTATTTTTTAGTAAAAGAAACTAAGACTCCAAAAGGCAGAATCGTTTGCCTGAGGTCACACAGCTAGATGAGGAAACGGAGACTCAAATCTTTATTCTGATGCTTATGTTCTTATTTAAGATGCTAACATTATGCGGAAGAAGAGAAAGCCTCTCAACTTCCAGTCAAGGAGAATTAGGTTCATCTGAGATGCAAACCAATTACCAGCTTAAAACACTGCCTTACATTGGTAAGTAAAAATCCAAAGTTCCCTCCTGTGGTCACCAAAATTAAATCTTAAAGATTATGATGAGCAAGGGATTCAAGGAGCTCCATTAGCCTGCTCGGGTGGAATGTGTTCTTAAAAGATGGCTTCACCCCTAATCATCAGCCTCCACAATCAGTCTCCCGTACAGAGATGTCTAATGGGAATATAATGTGATCTATATTAGTAATTTCAAATTTTCTAGTGTCCACACTTTAAAAAGCAAAAAAGAAAAAGATAAAGTTAATTTTAATAATGTACTTGAATTGAATACATTTAAAATATGGTGATGTGCTACCTAGTGGCCTTTTGTTTGTTTTGTAAAGCTGTACCACTTCAATGTTTTTTTACAACTTAATAAAAAAAGAGAAGTTCTCTGGATAATTGCAGATATGTGTAAAGATGTGTGGAAGTACTTAGAAATATTAGTCGAAATGGAATTTTTCCTGAATGATTTGTAGTCTTCAATGATTATAGGAGGTTATTTGTCTGAAACTGCTATCAAATCTGCATTTATACATTCATCATTTTTAGGATTATTGGTAATCTGGGCACATTTCCCACAGATGATCTTGCTTCCTTCTGTCACAAGGCCCAACTTGCTCACATTTGCCTCAATGACAGACCTTTGGTAATAGCACACAAAGTTGTATGCACTGGGAACTCAGCAATATCTTTCACACCAAGAAGTAGCAAGCAAAAGGTGGCTTTCAGTTCAGAATGGGTTACATGGGCCTTCTTGAGATGTAAGCCCATTAGTCTAATGGATCTCTCATTTTTATCATAAAGCTGTCTCCAACAAGACAAGTTTCAGTAACCATCTTCTTCCATACTTTCTTTCCTCTTGTTCTTTTAGTTACGTGTTTTTGTATCTTTGAATGTTCATGAACCCCTAAACCTTCCTCTTTTCTCTTTTTTTCTTTTCATGGTAATCCAAACCGTAACCATAGCATTTAGGTATAATTCAAGATAATCATTTTGTGACACGGTAAAAGACACAGAATCTCCAGATGACCCTCCAGGGTACAAATATGCTCTCAGTTTTGAGGTTTCAGAGGCCAGCAGCTGACTGTACCAGCAGCTGACTCTTTCCAAAACAGGAAATCATAGTGACAGTTTGATCACCAAGGGACCTCATATACAATGGGGATCCTGCAAGATTATATCACCTTGTAATTTGTAACGTATGCTCCATCATGTTCACACAACAACAGGATTGCCCAACAACACATTTCTCAGTACTTATTCCTGCTGTTATGCAACACATAATGTATTACCCTCTTGGCAGGTAATCAATATAAAAATATTCATGGGAATTTTACATCCTATATTTTATGCTAAATCTTCAAAATCCATTGTGTATTTTATAGTTGGAACCTCTCTATTCAAACTTGCCATATTTTAAGTACTCAATAGTTGCATGTCGCTCACAGCTACCTTATTGGACAACATCTTTCAAGACACAAGAAGGCTTTCTATTTGATGTGTGGAGGCAGTCCTGCATTGGGGCCTGAGCTCCTGCATGGGTCTCACATTTTAATTAATTCTGCACTGGGCCACACAAAGTATGTAGCCAGCCCTGTGGGCAAGCATGCATCCCTTCCCCTTGCATCTACCTATGGCATACATTATTGATTGCATAGGGCACTGTTTCCCGCTAAAGCCAAATAAGAATTTGGGAATCCTTCTCAAAGTAGCACTGCAAGAAGCAATCCAAACAGGCATATGAGTTAAATATGTGGATAACCCCCCAAAACAAACCATGCACATAGAGGGGTACTGTCATTCCAGGAAAAGAAAATAACAGCTGGTGTGTGCCAGGGTACTGAATAGTTCAAGCTGCTGAACTACTTGAGAACTCTCCATTGCCTATGAACACACCATCCTATCTCACATATCAAACAATATAACCAGAGTTAGTTTGACAAACCAGGTAACTAGACTGACATCAGTTGTGTGTGTCATTGGTTACAGAAATGACTCATGATTTAGAGCTCTTTTTCACTCTATTAGAGCAAAAGACTTTAAAAGATATAAAATGCAATAAGGTGATCAATACTTACAGGGAGATTATTATGTACTAGGTGCTATTTTACTTTTTAAGTTTTATTTGCCTATATTAACACACTTAATCTGTGCAAAGCCCCTGTGTACTGTGGTTATCTCATTTCTATACATGAGGAAGCTACCAGTACATAGCTCACAGTCATCAGCCTGTCAATAGCAGGACCCCCCAAAGGGAAGATCCAGTGTTTGTACTCTTAAGTCTCTTCAAGGAGTCTCTGCAGAAGGTGTCTGTCAAAAATGCAGCCATGTTTTTCCAAAGTGCTGTGTATGGATGGGTTTCTTGTACACACAGGGAGAAGAATGTCCTCCTCCATGTGATATTTTTTGTCATTTGGACCCCAGAGCAGTTCTACTAGAGCTACCTTGTAATCCCTAATGAGCAATTTGCACTCCTTTCATCCCTTCCCACACTAACCACAGGCGTGCAAACTCAGTCCAAGAAATAATGGTAGTCATGACACCAGCTCAGAAGGCTAAAGTGCCCTGTATGCCAGTTTTATTAATATTCCTCCCTTCAATCCTTAAAACCACACTAGAATCTTTGAGCTGGAAGGGTCCTTAGAGATCATCTAATCCAGGGATAATAAAAAGGCTTATGTCACATGACCACTTTGGCCAGATTGATTGGTAGTGGGTCCTTGTAGCGACATGATGAGAATGATTTTGGGACTGTTTGGAGCTGCTGACCCTGGGCACATAACCGACTTTCAGGGATGAGAGTAGGGAGGGGAGAGCAGAGGCTCCTGCGCTATTCTGGCAGCATAGCCCAGCACTTGGGAATAGGGGCTCTGGCGGCAGATTTCCTAGGATCAAAATCTTGCCTCACTGTTTGCGGATAGCAAACTATTAAACTTCTCTAACATCAGTGCTCTTATTTGCAAAACAAAGATAGTAAAATCTACCTCTTAGAAGAGTTGTGAGAATTTAATAAAATGATAATTAAACATGCTTATTGGAGCATCTGGTTTACCTTAAATCCTCAACACAGTATTACTATGGAGTGGCAATGAGCGATTTATGGTATCGGGCATGGTTTCTGGAGGTGACAGTAGCAAATCTAGTTCCACTTCTTAAAACATACAGATGAAGATGCTGGAGCTGCAGCAACTATGGCATTGTCCCCCAAATCACATATATTGTCTCCTTCAAAATTGGGGGCACTCAGGGAACACTGTGTGGAGCCCATGCCTATGATAACACCCAGTAATCCAATGCAATTCTGGAAAAGTCACTGTTCCCTGGACTTTACTTTCCTCATCTGAAAAATTAGACTCCAATTGATTTCACAGAGCATTTATTCCCAGAAGTTCTTTATGAACCCAGACATCTCATCACAAAATCATGAAAAGTTAATTTCTGTTTTACTATAAATTACTGAGATGTCTAAACTTGTTTGGAATTCCTGCCCATGCTCTGAACTCACCCATGCCTGGCTCTCCTTGACCAGACAACAACCCTCTCTAAAACCTTAGTGGTGCCTCATAAATCCTGGCTTCCCCTGACCAGATAACAACCCTCTCTGAAGCTTCAGCGGCACCTCATAAATTCTGATTTTGGGATCTGAATTTACTCCCTACCTTGAAATACCATGCCATGTGGATCATTAGCCTACTATCTGCCTTTGTATTATGCTTGTCAAAATCCTGTTATCTGTAAGTTCTCAAGACACCCCGCCTTTGCAACTTTTTGTGCTATAATACCTTGTTCCTGGAGAGCTGGGGTGCTGATCTCTAGCCTGGGTTCGGGAGAGACAGTCACTAGTGACCAGCTTTCTTTGTGTTCACAATACAAGCTTGCTTTAATTTGATTTAAAATTGGAGTTGGTGGTTTTTTCTTTGCATGGTGGTTCATCAGTTCTGTATTTCCAGGAGTTAAGGATCACTCTTATCCATAGTTCAGGGGATACTACAAACCACAACCCTTTCCTTCCAGTTCTGACAGTTTTACTCTTAAATAACCACCTGGGTGTTCCTTGCACAAATACACATGCACATTCCAATCCCTTTGTTCTCAAAGTTCAGGTTTTATTAACAGTGGCCACAGCGGGACATCAAAGTGTTACACCATTAAATTTGCAGGATGCCTCAGGGGGTCTACTGAACTATAACCTGTGACAGTCACATCAGCAGTCTTCTATTTCTTCTTCAGCAGGGCCAAGCTTAGCTCCCCTCTCTCCCAAACTCAGACTTCTGCACCTATGATAAGATTTTCACTATTTTTTTTAATCGAGTTCATTACACAAGTTCACCACACTTCAAAAATCCAAGGCAGAATCTTAAAACACTGATCAAAATGAAGGTTTTTATTCATTTCTGATAGGCACCTACTTATCATTAAATGCCCAAATAATGTCAAAAAAGGGAGGGCAAAAAATCAGTATAAATTTAACATGATGTGTGTGTGTATATATATATATATATATATATATATACACACATACACACACACACATACATATATATATATATATATAATTTATGGCAGAAATAACTATATATTATAAATTACATATTTTTACTAAACAATTTTATATCGCTATTTCAAACACTTTGTAGCTCAGGAATTGTAATACTGCCTTGGTAAACCAGGGGTCATGCATTCAGATTTCATTAAGACCTTCCCTATGTACTTTGGAGAAATATAACACATGTATTAAGAATCTGTATTCAAAATCCACATTACCTGGGTTTAAATCCTGTGAGCAAGTTTTTAAATTCTCTTATCTCTGTTTGCTCACCTGAAAAATGGGAATAATGATGATTACCTCATCAGTTTTTTCAAGAACTCAATAAGGCATTTATCCCAGGGACAGCCCATATTTCAATAGAGAGAGATCAGGTCAGCCCTCTTGAAAGGATGACCTTGGTTATTAACCTTTTTTTTTTTTGCCTTCTATTTTGCTGACAAAGAAACTAAAGTTGAGAGTAGAGCTGTTGCTTGCCATTTGAAGAGCAGGCTAAGATAGAACACTATCGAGTAGCAAAGCTAGAACCAAAATCCAGGTTTATTCTAAACCTCAGAGTAACTGCTTTCCCCAAGCTGTGTTCATTCTGTCTTGTTTAGTGGAAAAACATCTGCCTACCTGCTTCACTACCTGAGTAAGATGCATGTCATATTTTCAATGCCCAGCATCCTTCTAGTACATTCAAAATAAGGTCTAAAGGAATCAAATTCATTTATCAGTTCTTCGCTTTATACATCTGAGTTCTTTTAGATGTTACAAAGAAACTGAGAACCAGTTATTTCATTCTCAAGAAAACACTGTAGTGTAATAACTTAGAAAAAGAGCTCTGGAGCCCAAATAGTATAAGCTCAAATTGTACTTCTGCCACTTACTCGTTAATTTGATCATAGCCAAATCTTCAGTTATAAAAATACAGATAATAACACCTCTGTCGCAGGCTTCTGAGTAATAAATTGGATAATATTTGATCATCAGTTTTATGCATCAACTTAGCTAGACTATATCACCCAGTAACCCAAACCCTTCCAGCTGTTGCTGCAAAAGTATTTCATAGAAGTGATCAACATCTACAATTGGCTATCTTACAAACAAGGCATCATTTCCTTAACCCAGGTGACCTGATCCAGTTGAAGCCAGAATTAGATAGGAAGTCAGTATAGATAGGTAAATCGAGTCAGGTCGGATTAGGGAGGCCAATTTGAGTGAGCCCCAGAAGTTGGCTACTGCCCACTGAGGGATTGAAGTGTTAATTCCTTCAGAACCCTTCTTCCACCCTATCAAGATAACCTGTCCCCATCCAACCTGTTGCTAAGGTCACCTCCCTACAGGGAGCTATAAGGTTGTTCATTAATGTGTCCTGGGCTATCCCATCCTACCCTTCCCCCTTCAGCCCACCTGTTTCCCACCTCTTGGCCATCCCATGGAGCATTTCCTGGGCCTAGTCACATAAGCAGGAAGGAGAGAGATAAGGGGACGAGAGCAGGAGAACAGAGGAAGCCTAGGACGTATAAAAAAGGAAGAACACCTCACTTCTCCGGATACCAGGATACCAGGTGTGGCCCCCTTCTCTCTCCTGGGAGAAGTCTGTTACCCCTTAAAATAAATCCTGCTCTATATGTTTGCCTCGGCGTGCTTCTCTAATGTCATACTCCAACCTATGAAGGAACAGAACTCCTCCCTGGTAACTAGTGATATCACAGTCAGTTGAAAGACAATAAAAGCAGAACTGAGGTTGTTTAAGGAAGAAAATACACACACACACACACACACACACACACACACACACACATCCACCCTCTTTCTCTAGTAGAATTCTGATACAGTATGTAAAGCACATTCTGTGGCTCATAGCACATAAAGAATGTTAACTACTAATAGTGTTAGCAATATTTTTATTTGTTGAACATGTAGCAAAAGCGTTCAACACAGTGAATATAGATATTACGGGTATTTTTTTCCTAAAATTTTCCTGAAGGAATCATGCCAGCAGCTAAGTAGAAAACAATTTTCACATAAATAGATATTGACAAAGCAAATTTAGGAAAATATTAACATTTAGAGATCTGGTGAGGATTCTTTGTAACACTTTTACTTTTTTTATATGTGAAATCATCTTCAGTCTGAGAATAGTAGTATATGCCTATAATACCAGCTACTCAGGAAACTGAGGCAGAAGAATCACAAATTCAATGCCAGCCTGGGCACCTTAGTAAGACCCTGTCTCAAAATAAAAAACAAAAAAGGCTGGGAATGCTAGAATTTGCCTAGCATGCACAAGGCCCAGGACTCAATTCCCAGTACCAAAAAAAAAAATAAATCATTTTTACATAAAATTTTTTTACAAATTTTTTAATAACAAAAATTAAGAGAATTAAAATAAATTTTTTCAACAGATTTACTCTGTTGACAACCCAAGTTCTAAGAAATAAGGATGGTTGATGTGAACATGAATGAAAGAGATTAATAGAAAAGGTTTGTTGTAAACATTTTAAATTTACTATTAAATAACCGATTCAATTGCCCGGTATTGCACAGTATTATCTCTATGAACTTTCAATGAATAAAAGTTCAAAAAAAGAGGAAGTGATTATATCTTGTTTGGGGAGATTGGAGAGAAAAATGGATATCATTTCACTAGGGAAAAAAAATGAAAGACGGGAAAGGAGGGTCTCTCAAGCATGGAAAGAGGCTGAGTGAAGTCAGTCTATTTTAGATGATGAAATCTGTCTATTTAAACTTTTATTATAAGTGCCCAGCAGATGAATGGCCAGACCTGCACACTGCCCAGCAGGGCTCTATATATTTGAGTCCCTCCTCCAAGCACAGGGCTAAGAAGTTTATTTAGAAAAATACCTAAATATCTCCTGGGTCTAGAAACCCTCGCCAGTGGCAGGCCCTTCTGTTGGATCAAAGCACACCCTGTGGCTAAATGTGCCCAGACTGAAAAGGCAGAAATCCTGGGCCATCTGTTGGGGCACAGCTTTGTTCGCCTGCTTCACTTTTGATTAAGAGATCACAAACTGACTTGTTATTAATATTGTAATTCCAACTTTGTTGGCGGCTACACAATTGGAACCTCACGGACAGCCTGCCTACCCTTTAAACATGACATTTGAGCTAATACCCTGTCCTTTCGCCAAGACACACATTACTAAAAATCACTGGAATCTGAAGGCAGTGAAAGTTTAGCAATCAAACCCTGAATCCTGATTGCCATCAGTCAGTACCCAGGGTGAGATGTCCCATTTGAGCTTGTAAGCCGACATCAGAGGAGCTCATCACCAGGGCACCTGCAGACTGTGCCCCAGCATGACGGTCAAACAAAGAAAAGTCTATAGGCCTTGTCACTTCATCTAATTCCCCCCATCTTCTGCTATCGTTAGCTTCCATTTACAATCTGCTCCCAGGAGAGCATATTTCATCCAAAATTAGGGTTTTCAGTAGAACTTGTAACCTCTGACTTCTTTATTTCAAGTTTTCTTTGAAAAACCTACCAAGTATTCAATGCCTTATTAGATACTGTACAAAGATAGTGAGACACTACTCCTACCCTCAAAGAATTTATGACCTGGGAGAGAGCTAAAACATAAATAGAACCAGACTCAAGTATAACATCATCTTTGGCACACGGGTATTCCAGAAATGGACTTTGTATGGTATTGGCCATAAGATAATGGGTTTTCTCAGGTCAGATTTGCGACAATTTTTGACTTATTATTTGTGCTTTATACTTTGGTTAATTTTTTTAATATTTTTTTAGTTGTAGATGGACATAATACCTTTATTTTATTTATTTTATTTTTATGTGGTCCTGAGGATCAAACCCAGTGCCTCACACATGCAGGACGAGCACGCTACCACTGAGCCACAACTCCAGTCATAGTAAATATGACTCATTTTTACAAAAAAAAAAAAAGTTATTTAAAAGAAAAGGACCCATTGATGAAATGGAACATTTTTTCTTTTTTTTCTCTTTTTAATAGGGCATTTTGGTTATACGTAATCATGGAGTTCATTTTGGCATACTGGCAAATGCACATAACATATTTTGCTCTTTTTCAGTTCCTAGTACCATCATCTTTCCCATCCTCCCCCTGACCCCTCCCCTTGGCTCTACTGCTCTTCTTTCTATTAATTTATTTATTAAATGGAGCATTATAGTTATTCACAGAAGTGGAGTTCATTGTGATATATTCATACATGCACATACTTCAGTGACTTTTATTCTACATTTCCTCTCCTTTCCCGTTCCTCCCCTCTCCCTCTTGATTCCCTTTCTCTCCTCCGCTATTCTCCCTTCTATTTCCCTGAGATTCCCCCTTTTTAATTTTTATTTCCCTCTTAGCTTCTACCTAGGAGAGCAAACACGCAACCCTTGACCTTCTGAGTCTGGCTTATTTGCCTCAGCATGATGTTCTACAGTTCCATCCACTTACCAGAAAACGAATTCCATCTTTCTTTATAGGCTAAAATTCTAAAATGTCTATACACCACATTTTCTTTATCCAGTCACCTGCTTAAGGAACACCTAGTCTGGATCCATCATTTGGCTGTTATGAATTATACAGTCTTAAACATTGGTATGTATGCATGTATCACTGTAGTATGTGGATGTTAGTTCTTTTGAATAAATACTGAGGAATAGGATAGCTGTCTCATATGGTACTTCCATTTTGGGTCTTTTGAGGAATATCCATACTGCTTCCCAGAGTGGTTGCACTAATTTGCAGTCCCACCACCAATGCATGAATTACCTTTCTCCCCACAGCCTCACCAGGAATTATGGTAATCTGTATTCTTTTTTTTAATATACCTTCATTTTATTTATTTATTTTTATATGGTGCTGAGGATTGAAACCAGGGCCTCGCCTGTGCTAGGTGAGCGCTCTGTCGCTGAGCCACAACCCCAGCCCCACTATCTGTGTTCTTGATGGTACACCATCCTAATGGGAGTGAGATGAAATATCAGAAAAGTTTTCATTTGATATTTTTTTATATTCAACTTGCCAGAATTTTATTGAGAATTTTTGCATCTGTGTTCATTAGAGATATTGATCTGAAGTTTTCTTTCTTTGATGTGTCTTTGCCTGGTTTTAAAATCAGGGTGATATTGGCCTCGTAGAATGAGTTTGGAAGTGCTGCCTCTTTCTCTATTTCCTGAAATAAATGGAAGAGTATTGGTATTAGTTCTTCCTTAAAGGTCTTGTAGAACTTGGCTGTGTGTCCATCAAGTCCTGGGGTTTTCTTGGTTGTAGACTTTTGATGGCATCTTCTATTTTATCACTTGAAATTGATCTGTTTAAATTGTGTATGTCAAAAAAAATAAATAAATAAAAATAAATTGTGTATGTCATCCTGATTCAATTTGGGCAAATTATATGACTCTAGAAATTTGTTAATGCCTTCAATATTGTCTATTTTATCAGAGTACAGGTTTTCAAAGTAATTTCTAATTGTCTTCTCTATTTCTGTAGTGTCAGTCAGGATATTTCCTTTTTCATCACATATGTTAGTGATTTGAGTTTTCTCTCTCCTTCTCTTCCTTAGCATGACTAAGGGTCTGTAAATTTTAATTTTATTTATTTTTTCAAAAGAACCAACTTTGGGTTCTGTCAATTTTTTCAATTGTTGCTTTTGTTTCAATTTCATTAATTTCAGCTCTGATTTTAACTATTTCCTGTCTTCTGTTTTTGCTGTTGATTTGTTCTTTTTTTCTAGGGCTTTGAGATGTAATGTTAAGTCATTTATTTGTTGACTTTTTCTTCTTTTAAGGAATGAACTCCATGCAATGAACTTTCCTCTTAGAACTGCCTTCATAGTGTCCCAAAGATTTCAATGTTCTATCTGTGTTCTCATTCACCTCTAAAATTTTTTTAATCTCCTCCTTGATGTCTTCTGCAACCCATTGTTCATTCAGTAGCATATTATTTAGTCTCCAGGTGTTAAAGTAGCTTTTATTTCTTATTTTATCATTGGTTTCTAATTTCATTCCATTATGATCTGATAGAATGCAGGTTAGTATCCCTACCTTTTTATATTTGGTAAGAGTTGCTTTGTGGTATAATATATGGTCTGTTTTAGAGAAGGATCCATGTGCTGCTGAGAGGAAAGTGTATTCTCTCGTCAAAGGATGAAACATCTATATATGTTAGTTAAGTCTAAGTTGTTAATTGTATTATTGAGTTCTATAGTTTCTTTGTTCAGCTTTTGTTTGGAAGATCTATCTAGTAATGAAAGAGGTGTGTTGAAGTCACCCAAAATTATTGTATTGTGGTCTATTTGACTCTTTAACTTCAGAAGTTTGTTTGATGAATGTAGACGCTCCATTGTGTGGGGCATATATATTTATAATTGTTAAGTCTTGTTGGTGTATGGTTCCCTTGAGCAATATATAGTGTCCTTCTTTATCCTTTTTAATTGACTTTAGCTTGAAGTCTACTTTATTTGATATGAAGATGGAAACCCCTGCTTGCTTCTACAGGCCATGTGAATGGTATGATTTTTCCCAACCCTTCACCTTCAGTCTGTGGATGTCTTTTCCTATGAGATGAGTCTCTTGGAGGCAGCATTTTGTTGGTTCTTCTTCTGTTTGTTTTTTTTTTAATCTAATCTTCTAGTCTATGTCTTTTGATTGATGAGTTTAGGCCATCAACATTCAGGGTTATTATTGAAACATGATTTGTATTCCCAGCCATTTTTGTTTATTTTTGGTATTTAAAATGACTTGGTTTCTCCTCTGATTATATTTTCCTTTAGTGTAATACCTCCCTCTGCTGATTTTCATCAGTGTTTTTCATTTCCTTTTCTTGAAATATTTTGCTGAGAATGTTCTGTAGTGCCGGCTTTCTAGTTATAAATTCTTTTTAACTTTTGTTGATCATGGAAGGTTTTTATTTCATCATCAAATCTAAAGCTTAGTTTTGCTGAATATAAGATTCTTGGTTGGCATCCATTTTCTTTCAGAGCTTGGTATATGTTGTTCCAGGATCTCCTGGCTTTGAGGGTCTGGTTTGAAAAATCTGCTGAGATACGAATTGGTCTCCCCCTATATGTGATCTGATTCCTCTCTCTTGAGGCTTTTAAGATTCTATCATTATTCTGTAGCTAGGCATTTCATTATAATGTGCCTTGGTGTGGATCTGTTGTAATTTTGTACATTTGGTGTCCTGTAAGATTCTTGTATTTGGTTTTACAATTTGTTCTTCATGCTTGGGAAGTTTTCTGATATTATCTCATTGAAGAGATTGTGCATTCCTTTGGTTTGAAACTCTGTGCCTTCCTCTATCCCAATAACTCTTAGATTTGGTCTTTTGATGCTGTCCCATAATTCTTGAATATTATGTTCATAGTTTCTTACTATCTTCACTGTGTAATCAACTTTATTTTCCAGATTGTATACTTTGTCTTCATTACCTGATGTTCTTACTTCCAGGTGATCTAGTCTGTTGGTGACATTTTCTATTGAGTTTTTAATTGGGTTTATTGTATCCTTCATTTCAAGGATTTCTGACTGGAGGTTTTTTATTTTGTTTTGTTTTTGTTTTTTGAGAGTCTGTATCTCTCTCTTGAAGTAATCTTTTGCTACCTGTATTTGCTCTCTTATTTCTTTGTTGGAGTGATCGATTTTTGCCTGCATTTGCTCATTTAGGTCATTCTTTAATTCACAGATCATTTTAATTATGAACCTTCTGAACTCCTTCTCTGACATTTCATCAACTTCATTATCCATGGGTTCTGTTATTATAGTTTCCTGGTTTGTTTGGGGCACTTTCTTCTCTTGTTTTTTCGTGTTGTCTATGTGTATTCCTTTCTTGCCGTGTGGATCTGAGATATTACAGTTTTTTCCCTGTGTTCTTGTAGTATCTGTACAGATTGTCTGTACCTCACCTTGATGTTGGGCTTCCAGACCCTGCTGGTGTCCCTCAATGTATGCTACAGCATCTAAATGTGGTGGTAGCAATAGCTGAGGCAACTTGACATAATAGTTAAGGTGCCCCAAGATGGAAGCAATGTCTTACAGAGATGGGGCTGACAGGGTAGGCCTCGCACTCTTTTGGATGCCTGCTCTGAGATGCAGCTGCTTCTAGGCCCTGTCTGTTGTCAAAAAGTTAGGGGCTACTGCATGGGGAAGGTTATGGCAATGACTGCCGTGTCCCAAGATGGAAGTGTATTAGGCTTAGACTCCCAGGTGAGGGGGAGGAGTGAACTCGAACCTACCCTGGGCCTGGGTCCTGTACAAGTTGGTGAGGGCAGATCTGGGATGGGCCTGGGCTCCTGCAGTAGTCTGCTGGTGGTGAGAGGCAGTCCTGTGCCTGAAGCTGGGCTCCAGTGGGTGTCTGCCCCATCGGTAGAGGGGTAGACCCAGGCCTACTGTGAGCCTGGGTTCCGACAGGCTGGTGTGGGTGGATCTGCAACATTAGTTTTTCTTTAAAGGTCTGATAAAACTCAGCTGAGCATCCATCTGGTCCTGGACTTTTCTTTGTTGGGAGGCTTTTAATTGTCACTTCAATCTCAGTGCTTGATATTGATCTGTTTAAGATTTCTATATCCTATTAGTTCAATTGTGTCTAGGAATCTGTCAATATTCCCTAGATTTTCCAACTTACTGGAATGTAAGTTTTCAAAATGAGTTCCTAAAGACCTTCTGGATTCCAGCAATGTTTGTGGTGTTATCTCCTGTTTCATCTCTAATTATGTTGATTTGGGACTTCTCTTTTTCTTTTGATTTGGTTGGCTAAGACTTGTTTATCTTTTCAAAGAACCAACTCTGTTGCATTGATCCTTTATATTATTTTTATTCTCAATTTTATTAAATTTGCCTCTAATATTAATTTTTTCTGACTTCTTTAATTATTTCCTGGCTCTGATTTTAATTATTTCCTTTTGGAATTAGTTTGTTCTTGCTTTCCTAGGATCTTGAGTTGTAACATTAGATTCTTTACCTGAGATTATTTTTTCCAATATAGGCTCACCAATGCTATAAACACTTCTCTTAGAACTGCTTCCACAGTGTCCCAGAGATTTTGATGTTGTATCTCTGTTCTTATTTGTCTCTAAAATTTTTTATTTCTCCCCTGATTCCTTCTCAGATCACTCCTCAGTTCAAAGTGTGTCAGTCACCCTGGTGGCACACCTGTAATCTCAGAAACCGTGGAAGCTGAGGCAGGATGATCTCAAGTTTAATACCAGCCTCAGCATCTTAGTGAGTCCCTAAGCAACTTAGTGAGACTCTGTTACCAAAATTAAAAAAAAAATAGAATGGAGCTGGGATGTAGCTTAATTGTAAATGACCCCTGCATTCAAATACTGCCCTCCGCAAAGTGTATCATTCAAGCTCCATGTGTTAAATCATTTTCTGTTATAATTTCATTTCTTTATAGCCTGATAAAATGCAAGAAATTATTTCAACATTTCGTATTTCCTAAAACTCGTTTTGTGTCCTAAAACATGGTCTATTTTGGAGAAGGTTCCATGTATAGCTGAGAAGATAATAAATTCATTTGTCAATGGATGAAATATTCTATATATGTCTGTTAGGTTCATTTGACTGATAGCATTTTTCAGATCTAAAAAGTCTTTACTTAGTTTATATCTGAATGACCTATCTATTAGTGAGAGGGGTGTGTTGAACTCACCCAATATTATTTTATCAGAGTCTATCTGGGACTTTATGTCAAGTAATGTTGGTTTTATGTAATTAGGAGCAACAATATTTGGGGTACAAACATTTGTAATCATGACTTCTTCTTGTTGATAGAACCCTTTATCACTATGACTTTCCTTATCTCTTTTGATCGATTTTGGCTTGTGGACTCCTTTGTCAGATCTGAGAATAGCTACTTTGGGGCTTGTTTTCAGTCTCTGTTTTATGGTATATCTTTTCCAACTTTTCATCTTCAGTCTATGAATGTCTTTTCCTGTTATGTGAGTCTCTTGTGAACAACATATTTTTGGGTCCTGTTTTTCAATCCATCCTGCCAATTGGAGTGTTTAGACCATTTAAATTCAGTTGAAAGAGATGATTATTATTTTCTGACATTTTGATTTATTTGTAATGTTTTATTCAGACTTGGCTCTCCTTTTCTAAGTTACTCTTCTAGTGAGATTCATTCATTTGCTGGCTCTGAAGTTTGACTTACATTACCTCTACCTAAAATATTTCTTTAAATATTTACTATAGTGCTGGTTTAGTAGTCATGAATTATTTTAGCTTATGCTTATATGGGAAAGTTTCTATTTTTATCTTCAATTCTGAAGGATAGCTTTGCTAGATGAAGCCATCTTGGTTAGGAAACATTATCTTTCATAGCTTGGTTTATATTATTCTAAGACTTTCTGGCTTTTTAAAAGTCTGGACTGAGAGCTCAATGGTGATTCATATTGGCTTACTTGTAAATGTGACCAGTTGTTTTCCTCTTGAACATCTAAAAATACTTCCCTTATTCCGTATATTAGACACTTAATTATAAGGTGTAGGTGATCTCGAGATTACCGTTTTTGATCTTGTCTATTTGGAGTTCTGAATGTCTCCTGTATTTGAATATACATCTCAATCCGAAGATCTGGAAATTTTTATGATTTAATTTCAGTGAAAAGGATATACATGTTCTTAGTTTTTAATCTTATTGTCTTCTTCAATGCCCATGATCCTTATATTTTGTCTCTTCATGTTGTCCTAGATTTCTTGACTATTTTGGTCATAGTCTCTTATCATTTTTATTGCTAAGTTTTCAAGATTGTATATCTTGTCTTCTAGACATGAAAATTTGTCTTCTTCATGTTCTTTCTTTTTAAATGATTTTAAAAAAATAAATGACAGCGGAATGCATTCCAATTCTTATTACACATTTTTTTTCTATGCCACAATTTTTCATATATCTGTTTGATCTACTAGTGATACTTTCCACTGAATTTTTAATTTGACTTATTGATTTATTTAGTTCCAGGATATCTGTTTGCTTCCTTTTCAGGATATCTATTTCTTTATTGAAATTATCTTTCACCTCCTGTATTATCTCTTTTAGTTCATTAGATCTTTTAGTTTGTTGCTCATTTTAACCATCAACTTTTTAAATCCTTTCTGGCATTTTGTCTACTTTGATATGTGAGGATTCAATTGTGGCTGGGTTATAGACTTTTGGAGGCATTTTATTTCCTTGCTTTCTCAAGTTTTCTGTATATCTAAGTTAAGATTTGCCAAATCTTCTAGAATGGATCGTTCTCCCACTGTTAACTGGAGGACTCTCTAGTAGGATGCTTTTACTTTATTATGTGTTACTAGCCAGGGAAATAAGTCTGTCAAAGAGTCCAATGTGTTCTCAGTATTTAATCAATCACCCCACTTTAAAGAGAGCTAATAATCACTTGTAAATACAACTTCAGAGTTTTTTTTTCCCCCTTGGAAATACCTAGGGCACTCTAGAAGCCTAGCTTCAGGGACAAAGGATCCAATCCCAGAGCCTGCAGAAAAGTGATGGGGCAACTGCAGGGTCTGGGTTTTCTGGGTGGAAGATGGTAGAATTAAAATGGCATTTTATAAGTGAGTCTAATTTGAGTAGTAAAATTTAACCCCACTCTATAGCCTTTGGAAGTCATTACAGGAAGAAAGGCACCTCTTCCATAAACCTGGACAAATTCACAACTCCCTGCTTCTTATTCTTAATTATTCTGTCAGTGAAGTCCAAGAACATGCAAAAGCATAAAAGCCGAGGGTCTTTTTAGATCACCTGACCCAATGGGAAGACTATGGAGGAGGGTACACAGGGGGAAGTATTTTGAGAAACATTATTTGCCAAAGAGAGAAATGTCAGCTAGCAAGTACTAGCTTGTGGCTCCAACCGGCCTGAAAGTGTCCCTTCACTTGATAGTCATTGAAGCTGATGGAATGATGTCTTCTTAGAGAAAATAATTCACCTCTACTACAGAGAATGTGCAAAGGAAGGTGCATGCAATGAAACTCTCCCAGACACAGATCCCTAGAAGAATATATGCTGAAATTATATGGCTGATATAAAACAAAAGCTTTCCCAGAACCAAGGCAAAGGGATGAAGTAGATTGAGAAACTGAACACTTAAATTTCTTCCTGGTTTTGGCACTTAGACAATGTGTGATCCAGGGATCCGCTGTCAGGATTAATTAGCAATATGGCTGTGTATGTTGGGAACATGATCACCTTGCTCTTATTAAAATTTTACAAGGTTAGATTTTAACTCTTGTTAAAGTTCTTAGTACCTTGCAAAACCATATGGTTCATCCCTAGAGATTAGACAAACATGAGGAGAGTGCCTTTATTCTTTAAAATATCAATCCTAGCTTTCCCTACTTTCAACATAAACAGGCATGTTTCAAAAAAAAAAAATCTTAAATCTTCAAGTGTCCACAAGTCAGTGAAATGAAATTTACACATTATATGTCTTAATTCATCCATTCAAGAAATAGGCATTGCCTGTCCATTCTCCATATATCCATTCTCTGTATATAGAAGACAGAAGATTAATTCTGTAACAAAGACTCAGAAATAGATTAGGCGTAAACCAACCACTTGAGTAATAAGGGTCCCATCAAATAGGGGAGCTGAAACATAGTTTTGGGGTAATGAGTGATTATTGCAAATGTGATGAGGTCGAGAACACAAGTTTCACAGGAGTCCAGGTAGAAAACAATGTATGGGACTGGAAAGGATTACCTAATGAACTTCTTTGGGTGCTCTGTGAATCTCACAAAGACATAGCCAAAATGTCTGCTTTCTATGAAGCGTAGATATGAGGAGCTCAAAGTGTGATTTTTGCCGACTGGCCCATATACATTTGGGAGCTAGAGCTTAGACAACAAAGATCCTTACCCCATGCACAGCTCAAACTCTAAATGAATAAATATTCAAGTACATTTGTTAAAGAAGCATCAAGCTGTTGGTCTGAAACAGACACTCCCAGGTCTTGTTAAGGTATCAACAGTCTCTTTTGTCACATTCCTGAAGTCTCAAGAACTGTAAATGAACCACAGTCCATTCTCCCAGTCATTGAATCCTCCCCATGTTCTCTGCCCTTCTCTTAGACCACCCAGGACAGGACCAATGTCACATGACGACATGTGGAAAACAAGAATGCTAAAGAGACTTTGGGTTCTTTGTTCTACTTTGTTCTCCTAATTTGTTTTCAATTAAAGGATCACATGCAACTTTTTATTAATTTATTATTTTAATCAGGTATATATGATAGCAGTATGCATTTCGATTCATTGTACACAATTGCAGCACAACTTTTCATTTCTCTGGTTGTGTACCATGTAGCAATATTGTGTCACACCATATGTGCAGTCATTCATGTTTCTGGGGTAATGATGTCCATCTCATTCTACCTGATCCCATGCACCCTCCCCATACCTCTCTCCTCTTTGCCCAACCAAAGGTCTTCCATTTTTCCCATACTCCCACCCCCATTATGGATCACCATACATTTATCAGAGAGAATATTCAGCCTTTGGTTTTTTGGGATTGGCTTAGTTTGCTTAGCATTATATTCTCCAACTCCATTTATTTACCTGCAAATGCCATAATTTTAGTCTCTTTTAATGCTGACTAAGATTCCATTGTGTATATATAACACAGTTTCTTTATCCATTCATCTACTGAAGGGCATCTAGGTTGCTTCCACAGTTTAGCAATTGTGAATTGAGCTGCTATGAACATTGGTGTACCTATGTGTTGTGACCAGCACAGCCAAACTAGCAGGTTCTGGTGACGGGCAGTGGTAGATTGGAAGAATAAAGACTAATATAATCAGATCTGCTTAGCTGGGATAGGGTGGAGTGCTGCTCTCTGATGAAGCAGTAGGTCTAAAGAATTATGCCAGCAATCTTTATTACATATGTCTCATTAATTAGATTAAAGACTATGCAAGCATTATTCTTTGTCTTTGTGAAAGTTACAGAGTTAGCAACATCATGCAGCTTATTCCCCAGTTACATTCTACAGTTGCAATGTGCAATGTTAGGAACATTGTGTAGTTCTCAAGAAAGCCCATTGTTTAAAGTTACTATTATGGGGGCAGGTTCAGGAACAGCAGAGCCAGTGAAACATTGTGGTTGTCTTAGCAAGAGAATTCCTTCATTCCCAGGAGCTGTGTGCCTGAGAGCAAGGTCGAGGCTGATAAGACTCTAGCACAGAGCCTCCTCATGGAGGGCATTACCATAGCAACCAGGCATCCTGCACCTTTGCACAGAAATTTTTCCAGACACCAAGCATGCCAGAGCCATGAAATCATTAGGGACCCCAATCTCAGACACTGGTCTCCCAATCACTGTCACTGCTCTCCACAGCTACACTACTATAGTATGCTGACATGCAACTGTTTTAATATAAAGCCCCAAAGAGGATAGAAATATTTTTAGACAGTGAATTGTACGTCTTTCTTACAGAAAAAGAAAATGCTCCAACAATGCTCCATAAATGGTATTGATACCAATCATTCCTTCCCTCCCCCCCTCTCTCTCTCTCTCTCTCTCTCTCTCTCTCTCTCTCTCTCTCTCCAAACAAACAAATATACAGACTATAGGATCTAACACAAAAAGTACATAAAATTGAAACTTGCAAGCATCTGAGGTAAAGTTCAGTCCTGAGAAACAATCAATGTATCCCCTGGTGCAAGTTAAAGCCTATTGCCTCCAACAAGATCCACAAGTCAATGAGGCTGAGGTTTTAAACACCGAGAACACAGGAACAAGGGTCATTAAACAACCTAAGCTGATTAGGCAAAATGTACATCACAGAACCCGTGATATTTAAAACACTAAAACAATAGCTCTGCCATGTGTATACATCCCAGAATCAGAAGGAAATACAATTATCTTCATTAAACTAGAGTACACAAAAACCTGTAACAAAGAAACCAAAAGAATCCCCCAAATCACACTTACTATTCAAGCTTCTTCTGCACCTCATTCAGGTCCTCTGTGCCCTTGGAAAGTCAATTCACCTCTCTGGAACTCATTTTCCTCTGTGAAATTAAGAAGTTAGATTAGATAATATTTACAATGCCAAACAGCTGCAAAATACAACACAAGAGACTTAGCTGCCCTGGCCTCTAACACCCGATCTGTCATGAAAGGCTAGGAAAGTCATTCAACCTTCCCTGAGCCCCAGAATTCCTCATCTATTAAACGGAGACAAAATCGCCTTCTCTGCTTTTCTTATGGGCTAAAGACCATCAGATTGAAAGTGGCTAGAGAACTATCAGATTGAAAGTGGTCAGATAACAATATGAACAAGAAATATTGTGATTGGAATATTAGAATTAAATAGAAAAGATCATATCCGCCCCCCCCTTAATTTTCAAAAGGAAATCACAAGGTGACGAATGGTTGATGAAGTTACTGGAGAGCCAAAGTAGGGTAGTGAGAATCAGGAGACAATTTCCAATAGATGTTCCAATAGCAACTTTCCAATAGCAACTTTCCAATAGCAACTTTCCAATAGACTTCCAACTTCCAATAGACTTTCTGTGTGACCTCAGGCAAGGCACGCCATCTGATGACCTCAGCTTCCTGATCTCACTGATATGGAGCTGGGCAAATTATCATAGAGAAGCTTCACTGAAAGCTTACGAGGGACCATGCTCTGCTTTCCCAGGCCTTCACTCAGTCACATCTCTAGGAGACACAGCTCCAGGAGGCAGGAAAGATGACCACTCCCGCTTCACAGGTGATGTATCTGGCATGGCACAGATATCTATCTTGATGAAGCCACCTGATGCTCAGTGACAAGCAGTAGGTCTGATTCTGTGCCCACGTGCTCCATCTCTAATCTGCAATTCTCAAATGTTGTGTCCTGAAGACTCCTAAAAATCATTGAGGATACTAAAGATCCTTGGCTTAGAGTTACACCTCCTGATACTCATTATATTAGAAATGAAAATTGAAAAATAATTAAGTACTTAATTCATTTAAAAATAATAATAAACCATTATCTGGATTATTATTCAGCCATAAAGAAGAATGAAATTATGGCATTTGCCAATAAATGGATGGAACTAGAGAATATTGTGCTAAGTGAAATAAGCCAATCCCCCCAAAACAGAGGCCAAGTGTTCTCTCTGATATGTGGATGTTAACCCACAATGAGGGAGGGTAAAGAGGGGAAGAATAAAAGTTCATTGTATTAGACAAAAGGTTAATGAAGGGAAGGGAGAGGGGAATTAATCAGACATAAATCTCCTACACTCATATATGAATACACAACCAGTGTAACTCCACACCCTGTACAACTGCAAGAACGCAAAACACATTATGCTGTAATATATAACTAAAAAGAACAAATTTTTTAAAATTCTGTTAACATTAACAACATGTTTTTTGGGGGAAAAAACTGTATTTTTCTCAAAAGTAATATAGTCATTACAATGTCGTTATTTTGGTTTTATGACCCTCTTTAATGTCCAGCTTTATACAAGGTAATGAGAGAAGTGGCGGTTACCTCCCCATCCCATCCTCCAAATCCAATAAAACAAATATGATATAAGCAAACAGAAAGGAAACTAGAAAAAGACAATGACAATTATACCAGCACCATTTTAACATTTATCTAATAAGCATCTTAAATTTCTAAATTAGAAGGTCACCATGTTTAGTGAGTGAAATGGAATACTAATCATAATGGGATTCTAAATTGCATTTTATACTTCAGTGATAATCCCAGACAAATCAACCGTTACTGGCAATTACTGATCATTTATTTTTTGTTAACAGCTTGAAAAAGTTTCTAAAGGGGAATTAATGATCAACAGCTTGACTCGGGGGGAAAAAAAAAAAGCCCATGCCTCTCTGATTTAAGAAGGTGGAAAACAAATCTTCCTAAGCAGAAGTAAGAACTCAGGGAGAAAAGTGATGACTGAATTGGATCGACCAGCCCGCAGGGTTTGGTTTGGCTTCCAGGTGACCCTTGAACTCAGTATTAGGTACGGGTCTCCCTGAACACCTGTGGCTTACTCCCATCACTTCCTCCCTAAGCCTGTGCCAGACCATCTCTTCTTCTCATCTCTTCCTTCCTCACTCCATCCTCAGGCAGGATGTCTGCTTTTTTTTGGGGGGGAGGGGTGTTTTATTTTCTTAAATTTATTTGTTCCTTTTAGAGATACATGACAGTAGAGTGTATTTTGACATATTGTACATGCATGGAGTATCACTTATTCTAATTAGGATGCCATTCTTGTGGTTGTACATGATGTGGAGTTACCCTGGTTGTGTCATACGTGAACATACAAAAATCAGGGGCAATTCATTCTACTGTATCCCTATTCCCATCTCCCCTCACTCCCCTTTATTCTCCTTTCTTTAATCCAATGAACTTCTATTCTTCCCTCCCCACCCTTTACTGTGTGATAGCACCCACACAGAGAAAACATCTGGCCTTTGATTTTGGGGGGGATTGGCTTATTTCACTTAGCATGATAGTTCTACAGTTCCATTTATTTAATGGCAAAGGACCACATGTCATTCTTCTTTTTGGCTGAATAATATTCCATTGTGTGTAATTACCACATTCTCTTTATCCATTCATCTGTTGAAGGGCTTCTAGGTTGGTTCCATCGTTTGGCTACTGTGAATTGAGTTGCTACAAACATTGATGTGGCTGTGTCACTATAGTATGCTGATTTTAAGTCCTTTGGGTATAAACTGAGGAGTAGGGATAACTGGGTCAAACGGTGGTTTCACTTCAAGTTTTCTGAGGAATCTCCATACTGCTTTCGGGGTAGTTGCCCCAATTTTCATTCCCACCAACAATGTGAGTGAGCCTTTTTCCCCTACATCTTTGCCAACATTGTTACTTGTATTCTTGATAATTGCCATTCTGAGTAGAGTGAGATGAAATCTCATTGTAGTTTTAATTTGCATTTCTCTAAAGGCTAGAGATGTTGAACTTTTTTTTTCATATATTTGTTGACCATTCTGCTTTTTGCAGCACCATGAAATTGACATTGAACCTCAGGGAGCAGGCAAAAATAATATTCTAGTTTTCTTTCCCTCTGAGATCCACGTTCACTGAAAGAGCATTTATTCGCCCAACAAATGTTTTCTGAACAAGTATCAAGTATTTTTTATCTCCTCCAGGTATTATGCAAATATTACTTAATAAGCAAGGTTCAGAGTCAGGTGTTGATCATTGTGAGCACCACCCACATCACACTTCCCTATTAATTCCCCCTTTCTTTTTGTTATAATATTTACTGATGGATCCAGTCTGTTCTGCTCTACCTCCTCTCTTGGTGGAGAGTAGTTAACTTTTCCTTAGTGAAGAGAATTTGACAAGAGAGTCTTCAACTTAGCTAACCATGCAGACTCCCAGCCTGACTCCAATCTGACAGAGACTGGTGTAGGGGAAAATGAGAACATACAATGTACAGTCAAGAGCTTTATGTTCAAGTTGTAGGACCCATCCAGAACTCTAGTTCAATGTGTGTCTCAGGGGATGGGGCAGAATGTCATTTAAAAAGAGAACACAATTCAAGTCTAGAGTGAGTCAAGAAGTGGACTAGGAAAATCATGCATGTCAGGCCACTGATGTTAAATTGATAAACTTTATGACACAAGTGGCCAAATGAGTGGATATAGAATAAGATATGGCTGATATAATCCTGGAAGAAATAATCAGGAAGTAAATTTGGGCCTATGCCTTCAAATTCTTCCATGAATAAGCCAAGGTTTAGAGATAGATATTGATGAAAATAGGCAGTACTTTGCAATTTCATAGCTTGGTTTCTGGCCCTGATTCTGTCATCCATAGTTGTACTCCTTGAATAAGTTACTACTGAGTCTGTACATTTCCTCTGTGGAATAGAGATATTATGGATTTCTTTGTCAGATGCCAATCACAGTGATTAAATTAAATTAGATTGAACAAGGTGATACCTAACACATAGCAAGTTTTCAATAAGTGTGCGCCCAAATTGATATCTGTTAAGAATTTATTATATACTAATTAATATTTGTTAAGAATTTATTATATAGTAATCACTCTTAGGCTCAATAAAAGAGTGCAAAAAAAAGTCCCTGGCCTCAAGAAATTCTCAATGTGGAAGAGAAGCAGACTAGTCAATAATTCACTGGGATACATATAGTACCTGAACTTTACAAACACAGAGAGCAAATTCCTAAGAGTGGTTGATAAAAGAATAATGAAAAAAATTGCAAAGATAGCAAGCAATATTATGATAAGTCTAAAAGAATGAGTTAGAATATGCAGTATTAATAAAAAGAAGTTCTCTAAGCAGAATGAATATCACATGCAAAAGTATGGATATTTAAGGAACAATCTGGGAATTGCATAGTTCAGTGGTAGACAGAGTATAGACTATAAAGGGAAAAAAAAATAGCAGAAGAAATAAATGGCTGGAAAAGTAAGAAAGAACCAGATTTGAACTTCATTATCTCCTCCTCCTCCTCCTCCTCCTCCTCCTCCTCTTCCTCAGTCCTTCATCTTCTTTTTCCCCCCTTTGCAGTACTGGTGATTAAACTCACAGCCTAAAACATGTTCAGCAAGTAGTAAGTGCTCTGCTGCTGAGCTATATCTCTACCCTAAAGAACTTGGTTTTTCACATAAGAGAATCAGATGAAGACAATTAATTCTAAAGAAGAAGAAAAAAATTCAAAAGGTTGAATTTATAAATTATAAATTATATTCTGTTAATAAAGTGGCCTTCGATGCCAGTTCAAGGAGTTTGAATTTCAACACATGGGCTATTGCAAAGGTTACTTGGCTCTAAAATAGGGGAAAAAAACATTGAAATTCCATTGCAGGTAGAGTGGGCAGGTATATGTTCAAAATGGGAATTGAGAAGAAATTCAAAACAAGGTAAAGAGCTATGAAGCTAGTGTACATCCAAGAAGAACAGAGTAAAGCCTTGGACCTGAATTGTGACCATGGGAATGAGGAAGACACAAATCCAATAGACACTTGAACAGAACTGATATTGAAAATAAATAAGAAAGAAAATTGCCTGTAGGACTTAAGGTTTATGAAAGATGTGTGATGATGAGATCACATTGAGGGTAGACCATTTATTAAGGGGGAAGAAACAGTAGAGTTGAGAAGGGTATCAAACTTTTGGTGCTGAGATATTTATTTATCCATTCACATTATTCATTTGTACTCACCATGACAGGCTAATATGAATAGGTGCTATAGACAGACAGACAAAGGGTATAAATACAGATCATGAGTCTGAACTTGGAGCCTAATAGGGGAGATACAGGAGGTACCTAAGTAATTATTAAGACAAAGTAGAACACTATACATTTAATAAAAGAGATTTCCATGCTGTGAAAAAATGGCTTCCAATTGGGGAAGTCAGAAAGGCATTATGGAAAAGTTATGATGTAAGCTGGGCTCTGAGGCTCATCAGACTTGGGGTGACTCTATGCCTCACTTTACCCAACACAGTCCCAATTATGCCTTTTGTCAAGCAAAATGATCAAAAGCACCCCCCTTTCACTCTCTAAATTGTGGTTAGTTTAAATAATAGATTATGTGGTTGCCCTAGGCATAGTTAAGGGGTACCAGCCTGTGCTCCTAATAAATGTCAATCAGGCTTGAAAACTAAACTCAAAAGTCTGTTAGCAACATATTGTCTACACCTAGGGAGATAATGGCACTGCTCTTCTTGGTCCTGTTATCTACTGATTTCTCTATTCTCCTGTAGGATAGGGAACTAGATTCAAAGAGAGACGAAGCTGTGAACTGACTCCAAGCTGGGTTAATGCTCATTTCAACCCAGAACCCTACTTTGAGAAAGCATCCTAGAACCAATGGTCTACAAAATACACTTCAAGAAACACAGGACCTCATAACCAACTGGCAGTTGGGGTGTGTACATGTGTGTGTGTGCACATGTGTATAATGAGGTATTGATCATTAGTAAGGTGGTTCTATATATAACAGGGTCTAGGTTAATTCTGTATCACCCACCAAGTAAAGTAATTATGTGAGCTAAATCTGTCTAAAAAGCAAGTCTTAATACTTTCTTGGTTCCTCAATGAAATAGGTATGGAATCAAAACTGTAAGATTTTTATACAGCCTCTAGTGTATCCATGGTCCTAAACTCTACATTTAAAACTCTACAATGGCTTAAAAAATCCTGACCATGGGATACCATAAGTAATGGAACAATTGGTGTTCTGCTTTCTGGTTGAAAAAGATTATTGTCCAACCCGTGTCTATGAATGAAAATGCCAGAAATCTCAGCAGCTATAGAAAACCTAGTGCCTTTGAAAGTTTTCTTTTGAAAGCTCTGAAGAATGAGATTGATGATAGAATTCCTAATGTCTCTCTCTCTCTCTCTTTTTTTTTTTAAGTCACACCACACAAGATTTAAGAGCTAAGCCAGAAAACATCAAACGACATGTTCAGAATTGTTCAAGGAGAAACACTGATTTTTTTTCTTTTGCCACCAACAAGAAACACTAAAATTTTTACAAAAGGTAAAATGAGATATGACTAGCAGAACGTCTGCTAAAAGATGCTGTTATCCCAACTGCCATAAGCAGATCAATAAAAAACAAATTCGTTTTCCTGACTGCCTGAAAAGAAAAAGACCCTCACAAATCCATAGCGCATGAAAGGAAAATGGTGTTAGCAAATAATGAATATAAAACTGGATCCCAGTGACCTCTGAGCCTATAACCATTATTTCTTAGTGGAGCTGGTAGTAGGTGACTCTGGTATTCACTGAACAAAAAGATAGCAAGATATTCTTTTATCATTTTAAGGCTCGACTTGGCCAATACAGATATCTTTTGTGGTAACAGAATTTTCAGTCTTTAAAAGGGGAAACTACCTCACCATCAGCAACTACCACTGCTAAGCATATAAATGTATTGGGGATTCTATTGCTCACATTGCAAAGGCACAGCCCACCAATTTAGAATTTCATAGGAACGTGTTATCTTAGATTTATAATGTTCTTATGATCTTCTAAGCGAATTCATTGACATTATTACATTGGAGCTTCTCAGAGAGATTGTGAGGTAGTCAAGGCTCAGGAGACAAGAGCCACATCAGAGAAGAAGCCAAGCATGATCAACTCAGTCCCATGCCTGAGAATGTACAGCAGCAGGTGCAATTAGGATGGCCACTCAAGGCCCCTAATTCCCCATCAGAGTCTTTCTCCAACACTAAAGCCGTCAAGCAACCGAGTTCTCTGCACTTTCTCCCCAGTACCAAAATTGCTGCCTGCCTCTGTCATAATAAGTTCTAAAATAAATAATATTTAAAGGATTATCTTCACCTCATCAAACAGTGGGTGAAAGTAGAGATGGGCAGCTTTTTGTAGGTCTCTGACACCAAGGTAGCAGACATGGGGCTCTGGGCTGAGTCTTGACACAGTCATATACACGCAGCCTCTCTGTGTACTGTTAGATCAAGACGCAAGAACTAGGCCTCAGAGTACAAAGAATCCAGATCTCTTTCTTAGATTACCATGAGAGCCAAGGTCATCAGAAAGTCACTTGGCCAAATGAGAAAGAGGGATAAATGCTATAAAGATTAGACCATGGGGAAAACTCTAGAGTAATCTCAGTTGAAGGAGGGGTCACAGGTAGGAAGTGTCTACAGAGACCATGCAGCTAAGCTAGTGAGAGAAACAGCCTGGTTTGACACTCACTGGAACCAAGCAACTCCAGCTAAGTGTTGCCATGCAAGATCCCGGGCTTTCTGGTGCCAAAACCTTCCCCACCATTTTTTTTAAGAGAAACTAGATTGTTAGGAGGAATTTGATTTACAAATATTAGCAACTAACTTTTAAAAAATTAACACAGCATAGACCACACTAAACGTGCTGTTGATTAAATCTGGCCTGTGCGTCAGAATCAGCCTGTGGACTGACAATTTTCAACTTCAAGTTTCAGTTTAAAGCTTCTGTTTTAATCAACAAAATGTTCTTAATCCCTTTTGGGTTCGTGATGGATTATATCTAATTGCTCAAAAATGTCCAGTGCAGGGCTGATAAATGCACACTACAGCTTTTACCTGTTCACTGGGATGGGGGGATAGGGGAGGCAATCGGAATCTATCTACTAGAAATTTATTCTTTCTTTAAAATACCTGGATTTATATTTAAAGTTCACACAGTTTTTGCCTTCTATGTCACAATGCCTTTGTTGATCCTTTTAGCTTCAAGGAAGACCGTTTTCACCCCAAATCTTCTAGTAAAATTGACTCCTAAGAAAAATGTGCCACATTTATTCTACAGCTACCCAAACCTCTGTTTTCAGAAAAACAGCCCTAGATCAAACCGGAATTCTCTCAAAAGTGCCACCCTTCCCCACCTCCAGCTGTCTTTGCACCTACAGCGTTAGCTCCAGCTATCCATCAGAGTGACAACAGCCAAGGCCCAGGGGCTGATGTGGCTTACACAAAGACAGACACATTTCCAAGCATTCTCAGGGCTCACTCAAAATGCAGCCTGCTGGCCTTGCTTAATCTGATCAACACCCCAGCTGTTGTCAGAAACAATGGCCGTGATTTTTCAGGCCTTGGCTGGCCTCTTGCCTTTCAAAACAATACCTCTGCCAAAAAAAGTCTGGAAGAATAACTCCTCTTGGCCCCAGGGTTCAGATTACAAAACTTCCTTTCTCTCACGTGGCCTCACACCACTTTGATCTTTCATGCTGATGTTCACCAGGAAGTGGACTTTAGAATAACTCAGTGGGAGAGCATCAGATGGAAGGTAAGGCTTCCCCCCGCCCCAACAGTGTCCCTCACAGCAGGTGCTGAGGGATGGCCCATGCCAAGCCACACTTGGAGTCCTCTCCTCAGAGGAACAAGAGAATTAGGAAATATCCTAAATACTTAGAAGCCCTGTCACTCCTAAATCAGCTGATGCCTCTAACAAGGTAAATTATGGACCAGCATACACACACATGTCAAGGCGACAGACATACATGAACACACAACATGCTACATTCAAATCTGGCCACGCCTGAAATATTATCTGTTTGCTCCACCTAAACTTTGCTTTTCAATCTTCTACTTCTGAGCAGATTCTTTAAAATATTCCCCTTGTTATTCTCTATCTCCTAACACTAGAAATGCCCTTTGTGTGGCAATGACTGATGAATCCCAAAAGCAGAAAGAAACCTGTCTCCTAGGAAAGCTTTCTGGGCCTCTATTTTTTTTTTTTTTTAATGCACAGTATTCTTTACCCTTGGAAGTTGCATGATCATGCTAGCTATATGTTGGTACAGAATTTTTACTTTGAGACCTTTGGAATGCTTCCCCTCCATCTGCCAAGAGCATTCAGCAGATAATTTATCCTTCATGGTTTCAAACCAAAAGAAAACAAAATTATATATTAGAGATTAAAAGTGCCAGAAAAACAGAGTTAACTTACCTCCATTCACAGGCTAGAGAGGAAACCACAAAGGAATTTCTGACAATTGCAATTTGTCTTAAATATGCCAATACACTGTTCACATTCAAGACTCATTAAGCAGATTTGTAGCATTCACTTCACATCTGATGTACTAGAATTCGAGAAAATAGATTTTTTTAACCCATTTGTGACAATGAAGCAGACTTCAACCATTGCAGACCTGGGCAAAAAGAAAATCAAGCCTATTCTCTAGGAGTCTGGAGGCAATCTAAGAAGAGATGAGAATCTGTCCTGATATAGTATTCAGGTAATAGCGACTAGAATTTCTGCTTTCCAATCAGGAGATAGATGAAAACAGATAGTCAAAGACCTTAAACACCTCCTTATTATACACTTCCCCACCCCTTCCCTCAGTAAGATAATTTTAAGAGGTGATGGGGGTGCTAATCTGTGATTTGGAGTCAAAGACTAGATTCTGTTTTAGTACTGATATCATATGGGGGGAGTTACTTTACTTCTCTGGGCTTAAATTTTTTCAACTTTAGAAGGAACATAATTTTACACACTTCGTAGGATTGTTATAAAGATAAAATAAGATGGTGTACAATTAGCATCTGACATGTAGTAAATGCCCTGCAGATGTTTTTGTTATTGTGTGTGTTAACAGAGGGTTACTGAGATTCAAATGCTCTTCCAGGCTCCTAGGAACAACCTAAGTCTCTTCTGCAGCCTTCTCTCAGAAGTCCAACCAGGAGCCTCCCGTCCACATTTTTCTGATTTGAGGGAATGGCAGTATTGTCCTAGGAGCCAATAAACGGACATTAAATCCTTTAGTGACCCTGTTAGATACTGCTTGGGTCACATGAACAACCTGTGCCTGTGTTTGCACAGGTGAGAAGTAAAAGAAAGTGCATCTTACACATTTTCATCTTCTTCTATTATCTTTTCTTTCACTCCCAGCCAAGCTTCTCAGGAGTTGCTCATATTGATAACGTCCTCATTTCTCAACCAACTGCTACTTAAGGTAGAACTGTCTCAATGATCAACTAGATGCCATTACACGTGTGAGTCAACAGAGAGTCCATAAATGTTGACGACTGATATCACTCACAGGCAGGAAGAAACCACTTTATAAATTATAGACAACAGCACAGGGTCCACCCTTCTTCCATTCATGGTTGCAGACATGTTTTATGCTGAGTATTACATGCTTTTTTTTAGTAGGCCTCAGGATATTTTCCAGAAAGTGTCAACTGCTGTTTTCTCCTCTGTTCTCTGATTTCCTTTGATACTGCTTCATTGGCTAATTATTTTCTACCTATAATAACCATATCAGTACTGTTCAACACATAACCAACCACATGACTCTCTCCCATCTTTTTTGAATCCATAGAATTTTGATACAGATTTTTTTTTTCAGAGAGAAGTGGAAAATATGGCCAGGTGTGATGGCACGAGCCTGTAATCCCAGCATCTTGGGAGGCTGAGGCAGGAGGATCGCGAGTTCAAAGCCAGCCTTAGCCAAAATGAGGCACTAAGCAACTCAGTGAGACCCTGTCTCTAAATAGAATACAAAATAGGGCTGGGAATGTGGCTCAGTGGTCAAGTGTCCCGGAGTTCAATCCCCAGTATCAAAAAAAAAGAAAGAAAGTGGAAAAATATGAGTTTTGCTGGAAAATTGAGTTTTACTTAAGATGTGTCTTGTATATCATCATTTCTGGTCTGTGCATCTTAATGTCATTAAATCTATGCAAAGACATTATTGGTGCCAGGCTCTCATTCCAAACTTGATTCTGAAAGACCAGGTGCTTGTTAGAAACATCAATGAGTAATGTTAGAAAGAGCTTCGTACTCGTAGGTGTTGATCTGGAAAGCTGTGATGAACAGGTCAGGGCTGGAGATGTCTCCAAGAAACCCTTAACTGAAGTAAGATTCTCCAGACTGACCTTCTGCAGGATATGAAAACCCCTCAGCGGAAATAGCAGAGTCCAGCCTTCCCTTTGCCTACATGGCCCACTCCCACCACAGCAGGTAATGAGGGTGAATTCTAATTTCTAGCCATTCATCAAAGTCCTCCTTGATAAGGTCTTCCCCTTCTTCAAAGTTCATCTCACTCAGGTCTAAATAAGAAGAGGACTTAAACTAGGGTTTTCTAATAGTTCTCACTATGTTCTCTATTGCGTAGCGTCATTGATGGAATACTTACGATTATGGTTAGCATGTTTATCTGCCTGACCTTTGCAACTCTACCTTAAGCTCTGGGAGGTCAGAGATCACGTGCTGTCCATCCATGTGCACTCAGCACAGGATCTGGTAAATCCTCAATAAATTAATGTGGCTTAACTGATACAGTAAAGAAAGGAAGTAGGGGAGAAGAAGACAGCAAGGAAGGAAAGAAAGCAGAATGGGAGGAATGGAGGGAGGAAGGGACAGAAGGAAAAATGGATTAACATGCAATTCTAAGAATTTTTCAGAAAATTATGTCTGTTCTCTGAAAGTACGTGACCTAGTTGAGTAAAGAGTAATATGTCTAATAACAGGATCCTCATACAAGGTGATGTATAATCACACAATCTAGCATCTGGTCTCTAAGAGGAGTGAAGGTGAAGGTCTATTGAGCTGTAGAACCCAAAGAAGACTTTATAAAAAGAAAATATTTTTTTTGCTGAACTTGAAAGAAGTGGAGAATGTCAAGTCCTACAATGCTCCTTGACTCTCAACCTCACTTCTTGTATGAGACATTAATAATTAATGACTGTTAATTCATGTGCTATAAATGAACAGCATGGTAACTGTGGCCTGGTTTTCCTGGACTTGAAGAATAATTTTCAACATGACAGAGAATACACTCTAACTTTTAATGGATATGCTTATGACATGTCATGCTCTGTGCTGAGGCTGAACAAGAATAATGTAATCTCATCTGTAGACAAACCATGATGATTATGTCTGCTCTACGGGTAAGAAAATTGAATGGAGAGGCTAAGTACCTTGCTCCAGTTCACATCACTGGAAACAGCTGATGTAAGAATAAACCCCTGATACTTGGAAAATCTGGAAAAACCGAACCAGATCCTCTACTGTCCTCACACATTTTTTCATTCCAGTGATGAGAAGATGAGAGAGGGCACCAGTATTTCCATCAAGGCCTCCAGATCCACTCTCCACTCTTTGTGTTGCTCTATACCTCAGCACCTGACCTATGGAAAGTGCAGCTCTGCACCTGCTTTTGGTTTCTCATTGTATTATCCAGGAGAATGCATGGACAGGGGATTGGACAAAAGAGAGGTCAGGATGTGCATTCCCCAGGTCCCTGGGCATCCTCTACTAAGGTACAGAATTCTGCTAGTCAGTCTCTCTACGTATATACAGCTCTCTTTCTCCCTCCGGACATGGCCTCACTCCCTGTCTCCCATGTCTCGCTGCTTTTTCAATGCTCAAATGTTTACTAAGAGTCCATTAATACCATGACTATCCAGCAATCCCACTTCTGTGTACACATCCAAAGGAAGTGAAATGAGTATACCAAAGAGATCCCTACACCCGTGTTCACTGCAGCAGGCTGCAAAAGGCAAGATATGGAAACCACCTAAGAATCCACCCGATGGATAAATGGATAAAGAAAATGTGGGCCATATACATGATGGATCATTCGGCTTTAAGAACGAAAGGAAATACAATTATTTGTGACTACATGGAAGTCATTATGCTAGGTGAAATAAGCCAGACACAGACAGACAAATTTGGCACCATCTTAATTGTGTATAGAATTCAAAACAGTCAAACTCATAGAAGCAGAGGGTAGGATGGTGGTTAACAGAGATAGGGGTGGAGGGGTTTAGGCAGTGCTGATCAAAGGGTACAAAGCTTCTACTAGTAGGAATAAGTTTTGAGATCTGTTGCACAGCACAATCACTATAGTTTATAACAAGGTAAGGTGTACTTCTTTTTAAAAAATCCCTTTATTACCCTTCCTCAATTACACAACTTAAGTTTTCCATCTTTTTTTGTAGGGACCCTGACTGATATGGGTGATGATATAGAAATTGAAATATTAATGTCCAGATTTGGGACACATTTTAAAAGATGTGACACACCAAGAGACATAGAAAAGAGAAAAACATTTTTAAAAAATCATTCTGAGAGTTTCAGGCCTAGATAATATGAAAAATGATGATATTGACAGAAATAGTGGCATTGGCAATGGGGGTTAATAGTTTCTAGGGTACTGTGACTATTTGTCTTTTCATTTGAATGTTTGTTTTAGAACTATAATTCTTCTGTTAAAAAGAAATATAATAATGCAGAAAATAATTGAAATATCCACATTCTAGTTCTCATAGAAGGTTTTTATTTCATCATCAAATCTAAAGCTTAATTTTGCTGGATACAAGATTCTCGGTTGGCATCCATTTTCTTTCAGAGCCTGATACATGTTGTTCTAGGACCTTCTAGCTTTCAGGGCCTGGTTCAAAAAATCTGCACATATTCTAATTGGTTCCCCCATATATGTAATCTGATTCATTTCCCATGTGGCTTTTAGTATTCTCTCCTTATTCTGTACATTAGGCATTTTCATTATAATGTGCTTGGTGTGAATCTGTTGTGATTTTGTACATTTAGTGTTCTGTAAGCCTCTTAAAGTTGGTTTTCCCATTCATTCTTTGTGTTGGGAAAATTATCTGACATGATTTCATTGAATGGAATGCTCATTCCTTTGGTTTGGAACTCTACGCCTTGCTCTATCTCAGTATTTTTTTATTTGGTCTTTTTATGCTCTCCCATATTTCTTGAATATTCTGATCATGGTTTCTTGCCATGTTCACTGTGTGTTCTACATTCTTTTCAAGATAATATACTTTGTCTTCATTATCTGATATCCTGTCTTCCCAGTGGTCTAATCTGTTGGTGGTGCTTTCAATTGAACTTTTAATTTCGTTTATTGTTTCTTTCATTTCAAGGATTTCTGGTTGTTTTCTTTTTAAAATTAATATCTCCCTATTGAAGTAATCTATTGCTTCCTGTATTAGTTTACGTAGCTTTGTCGAAACAATCTTTTGTTGCCTGTATTTGCTCTCATACGTCGTCCTTTAAGTCACAGAACATTTTAATTATGTACATCTTGAACTCCCTCTCTGTAATTTCTTCTGCTGTGCTGGCCAATGATTCTAATAATGTGGTATCTTGATTTGTTTGGGGCACTTTCCTCCCTATCTTTTCATGTTGCTTGTGTGTCTTCCCTTCTAGCACTGTGGATCCAAATTTTACCCTATAAGCTTATAGTGCTCCTGTAGGGTTCCACTACCTCTCCTTTGAGGGGAAGGACAATGTTAACAGATCCCAACATAAACAATATACAACCTTAAAAACAATTAGTTGCTATTAAGATGTTTTCACTTTGGTCACAATGTATAGCAATGGTGAATTTAATTATTATCTACAATATAATTAGTAAACTATAAAAGGGTTTATAATTTCCGATGGTGGACAAAGAACCAAGAGTGAGGTGTAGGATGATATGCTGAGGGAGTAGGAGGGGAGGATATAGAGTTATTATATCTTAGGAAGTGTGGAAGAGAAATCTAAAGAAGAAGGTTAGTAGCAAGAGAATAGAGAGGAAGTATTTTGGTAGGCAGGTAAATGGGAGGGCAGTAGAGTACATAAAACAAACACACATGTATATTAAGAAAAATAAAAAATGTTAAAATAGCAAAAATTGGAGGGAAAAGAAGAATATACAACATAACTGTAATCCCACTTTGTGTAACCCTTTTGTGTCCCAGTTCTCAAAATCCTAATTCACGCAAAGTACTTAGTTTTGCATATGTTGGGGATGTGGGGTGGGAGAATAGGGAAGGAGAAGAAAAAAAAAATCTTGAAACAAGGATTGTTTTGGTTGGAGAACGTATCTTTCCTGCTTCCCTTCTCATTCAATAGACAGGATTGTCTGTTATTAGCTGGTATCTCTGCCCCTCTGGATGGTGAATGTAACCAGGGTGTCACTGTGCTGGGTTAGTGGCTACTGGGGAAAGGCAGGAGTTAGAAACTGGGTACCTGGCCAGCCAGGGTTCCAAACTGGGAATTGCCCCACTAAAGACGGTAATGAAGGTGGCCCAAGACGGAGGTGTCTGCTTTCAGCAGTGAGGTGTTGGGTCAGGTGGAGGGAGCCAGGTGATGGTGTTGGATGTGGATGATGTGTTCAGAGACAGCTCTGTGGCATGCAGTGTGTGGTTTCGGCTGTCTTCAGAGCCTGTGTGAAGTTCCCAGGTGAAGGCAGGCTAACGTGCATAGGGGACTATCTTTGTTGCTGCAGAGTCCCAAGATGGAGGCAACCAGGGTAGCCCCACGTTGGTAGATGGAGGGCCACACGGTAGTGGCGGCCAGAGTTCCTGCATGTGGGTAGCTGCTATGTGTCCTGCGTGGAAGCAGCATCTGGGATTTTTGCTCAGGTGGGTGGCCAAAAGTTCTGCGTGAGTGCTGGTGCTGATGGTCCTGCTTGGGCACCCAGTAGTCCTGCATGGGCAAGTAGTTGGGAGACCTGCTCTGATGCTGAGGCCTGGAGCCCTGCATGAGCACAGTGGCTGTAATTCCTGTGCAGGAGCAGGAATATCACTTACAGAGAAGCAATAGTCTCACTACTTGAGTCCCAGGTCATGGAGTGACACAGAATGCTGCCTCCCTCTGGCCCGCCATCTTGGATCCCCTCTCCACATTCTAGTTCTGTTCTACCAACTCTTTTACCAAAGAAACATCTATCATGAATTTAACATGTATCCTTAAAGTCTTTTAATTCTTTATATAAATATATTTATGCTAGTTCAATATTATTACTCATAATAATGATTATAAAAACTTATGAATTAGATTAATATATGGGTAAATTACTATTTCTGTAACTTGAAAACTTGAGATTTTCACTCAAAATTGTGTGTTAGAGCTCTAGTCAAGTGAACATATACACATCTATTTCCTTTCTTTTAACAGTTATGCAATAATCCAATATGAGTGTCATGTTTTCCTTGCTCGTCCACAGACTGATTTTTCACTTCAAAAAACAATACTTCACAGGCTGGGATGTGGCTCATTTAGCAGAGCACTTGCCTGGCACATGTGAGGCACTGGATTCGATTGTTGGCACCACAAATAAAAATAAAAATAAAGGCATTGTGTCCATCTACTAGAAAAAAAAAATTTAAAAATTCAGTGAACCTCCTTGAAATAAGTTTCCTCAGGAAAATTTCTCCAGAGTTCTTGAGTCATTATTGGGCCAAAAGGTACAAAATAAGTTTAGAAATCTTGATTTTGAGGTGCTATACTCTTAAGCATCAAAATGGGATTTTAACGGTAATTAGAAGATACCAGTTCCCCAGAAGATAAAAGGACAAAGAACAGAAGATAAGGGTGTTTGTGTTTGCAGTAATATTTTTTCCAACCAAAGAACCAGAATATCTCTTCATCAGGTGGTAAACTTGGATCCTTACAATTATTATCTCATTTAATCCTCATCTCTACCCTTCGTGAGATAACTGAAATTCACTAATGCCTTATTATAAATAATAGTCACTACTCCACTACAATTCCATTTTTATCAGAAAAATAAGGTAGGAAATTCCAAATGTTTTCAGTGAATTCTTTTACAAAATCATCTGCTCCATTGTAAACACAAAGTGAAGCCAATAATAAATAAATAAATAACAAGTGAGATGTAATATGTGGAAAAAGTAAAAGCTAGATAACCCACAAACTAGTCAATCCCAGGAAAGATCAGATATTGACTGTACTTAAACTTTTAACATTAATTTGTCCTCACAATGAGAGTTTCCTGATCTGAAGCAAAAATGTCTATTCCGCAATTGACCATAGATGTCAAACTTGCATCAGAAACCCTCAATAACTCCAAGCAGTGAAATAAATTAAAATTACCCTTGGTAAACATGGGACGCGTATATTAGAATCCCAATAATAATGCTACACCATCAGGTAAATAAACTACATTTTCCCAGAACATGATAGTTTTAGGACAAAGGCAAAATATTTTAAAGAAAAAAAAATATTCACATGTCTCTCCAATGCATTCAGAAAGAAGGTCAATATTACCTAGAGGGCTTTGTGGGTTTTCAATCGTTTTCTGATGAGTTATTTCTTCAGTTCATTCTTCTGCCAGTTCTTAGCTTGGCACCCCAGTGGGAGGAACAAAAGAGCATCACCTTAGGACCACCAGCATCAGCCAGTGCCTCAGGTCTCATTAAAGTATGAGTTGGGAATCACTCCCAGTCTGTGAACATGGAGAAAGCTGTCCAGGAGCTATGATTTGCCCAATTTTTCTCTGCTGCCCCAATGATTACATGGGGAAGAAAATTTTCCTTAGGAGATGGGTGTCTGGACTTAGCCTTAAGGGTAGAGGCAGTAATAATAAAGCAATAACTAACATTTTTCAGTGGGCTATTACTTTATTTACTACTCACAGAAGCCCAGGGAGGGAGCAATCATTGAGGTTTTTGGAGCTGCCCAAGGATGCAAAACCAGCAAATGTCAAAGTTGAGATTGATACCGAGGACTCTGACTCTGATCCTTCTCACATAACACTATCCTGCCCAGCCAGCAATTATGAAGTATCTAGTAGATGTCTGTAAAAATAGGTCTTTCCAAGTTGCAAATCTACCTGTCTCCTACCCACCTATCTGAAATGCTTGCATTCTGTGATTAGCCATTCAGCCCTCTCATGGAAGAAATATTCTCTACTCAACTGCACAAATAAAGGGCCCATACTTTGAAAAACAATCTTCAACCTAGTAATTCCATCCTTAGGATTATTTAAACAAACAATAATCAAACACCTGAGATATTTGGTGTAACATTTGTAGCACTGTGTTCTGTAATAACATAAAGAAGAGCCAGGAACACACTGGGAAGGCCAGGAATGGGATGAAAGGAAGAAGAAACAACTGCTGGAAATAACCCAGATGCCCAACAAGAAGGGATGGACTTCAGTATAGCAAAAGATAGAACAGTATTCTCCAAGCCACAAGTTATAATTCATAAGGGGTGAAAATATTACAGTGGGTCAAAGTCATAAGGGTTTTTTTCCTTCACAAAAGAAAATAGTATGAAATAGAAAAAAAAACAGAAGAGAAAATAATCAAAGTGCATCACACCTTGTGAAGTAAAAATTATCTCAAGAATCCTCTCTCTTTGTAAATACACCTGTGCATGCATACATCAACAACTTTGTGGGTAAACATCAATAACTCTTTGTGTCTAAGAACACACATTGTTCTCACTTTATGGGATAGTAGGCTGGAGGGAATGAGAAGACATCTCAAGTTCACTCTTCTCTTTCTCCAGATGTTTCTACTCATGCTGCTCATGGGACTGTTACCTCCTGCCCCCTTTTGTTTCTTCCTTTCACTGTCAAACCCCCCAAGTTTAGCTTCTTCTTACCCAAAGTAACTCAGACTAGCTAAGATGACTTCATGAGGTGTGTTCACTTGACATGGGTCTCATCCATCTTTATGTGGGTCACTTAAGGTGTTCTCCATGAAGCACAGCCAATTTTAAGCAAAATCATGGAGGGGAAAATTCTAAATTATAAAACCAGGTACAATATAAAATATATATTTTTAGTGTGGGGCATAGGCAAAAAAAAACCAACTAAATACGTTGGTCTAGGTTATTATTCATTCATTAAAATTTTCTTGCAAGAAATCCTGGAGGATGTATAACAATCTTAAAGAAAAAGTAGGTCATCAAGTGGTACAGATATTACAATGGGAATTATTGAAAATATAAATGTATGTAGGTAGATGGGAGGAAAAGCATAAGTAAACAGAAAACCACAGCTGTCCTGAAGAGACGTATGTGATTATTACCCCTGGTTGTATATTTTATTTCTAACTTGAGACAAATAGATCTGTTCCATAATTAACTCCAGTTCAAATTTGCCTTAGACTCTGTCAATAATTCTAGTAAATACAACAAATCAGAATGCACTCCAAGCAGTCCAAGAGCCTATTTGCTAAGGAAACTTACATATGGAATTGGAATGCTAAGAACATTAAATCTGCTTGGTGGATGGAACATAACATTTCTAGAACCAACAACATGTTTCTGTTCATACATACGGCTGTGGACACTTGCAAATTCTGGGAGAGATGACCAGTGGAGCTATCCATTGTTCATTTACACTTTAGCATGAGCTAGTGTACCTTCCAATAAAAACGTTAGCATGCATCAAGAGTGGATGAAACTTCTAATGGTTACAGCGGTGAAAAGAAATTGTGAAAATAGGCACTAGAAGGTACTGAGATGTTTGTTTTCAGTGCCTACTCCTCCTCCTTTTCACTTTATATTTTTTCCTCAATGATTTTTTTTTTTTTTTTGCTTAAAATTGGCTGTGTTTCATGGTGAACACCTTAAGTGACCCACATAAAGATGGATGAGACCCATGTCAAGTGAACACACCTCATGAAGTCATCTTAGCTAGTCTGGAGTTACTTTGGATAAGAAGAAGCTAAACTTGGAGAGTTTGATGGTGAAAGGAAGAAACAAAAGGGGGGAGGAGGTAACAGGCCCATGAGCAGCTTGAGTAGAAACATCTGGAGAGGATAAGGGTGAACTTGAGATGTCTTCTCATTCCCTCCACCTGACTACTAAATAAAGTGAGAGCAATGTGTGTTTTCAGACGCTAATAGTTACTGATGTTTCCTAGGAAGCTGTTGATGTTTACCATGAACTCAAGTCATTGTAAGACTGTTGTAGTTCTTGCTACCCCACAGGGTCTGGATTAACCTTCTTATCAAGCAACTGAGCACCAACCTGCAGAGTTCCAATAGCTAATGTATGTGGCAGGATGAGGTCTTCCAGCCTCACATCCACTTATTTCCTTCTGGTCCTCATCACCGATGAAGAAGATACATTTTAGTAAAGCTGATTAAAAAGAGAGAATTTTAAAATGAATAATGCTGAAAAGGGGGCCAATAATTAAGAGAAGACATGAAAGGTTTGTTTGGAAGATGTGCCACTCTGAAAACAACATGGAGTCAATATGTGGGATGATTAAATCTACTTTATATGGGACGATTAAATCTACTACCATTCCTGGATTAGGATCCGGGGCGGTGGGGGGGGGGATCATCATGACCTTGATTTAGGGCGGGAGGGTGGGAAAAAGCCACTGAAAACTACTCCAGAGATCCAAACACCTCTCCTCCAAAGCTAAAGGAATATACAAAGTATATTTTCCTTCTCTAAATTTTCTTTAGACATGTGGAATATGGGTATTTTCAAAGTAACCTATAAATACATATAGAAATATGAACATTAAAGGTCATCCTTGTATAAAAGCTACTATTAAAAAAATGCTAAATGTACTTTTCCAGATCCAACTTCATCTGTTGATTTTTGGTGGAAATTATATAAGCTGAATTTCTTGGGTGGAGACGGGGAGACATCCCTGACTTAAATTGAGGAACTAAATATCTAAATTCAAGACCTAGCTTTCCTTGTTACACCTTGAACTTTTTGATCTAGGACAGATACTTCCGATGAATAAAGAGAAAATTACTCACATTGGGGAAGGGCATTAAGTCTTTTGAGTGAGTGAGGTACCATGCAGAGATCTCAAAGGCAGAATCAAGGCTTTTATATTCCTCTATCGCACCCCATGTCACCTATATTACAAACCCCTGGTGCAAAAAGAAAGAGGAAATGAGTCTAGATGCTCATGAAATGAAAGTACCTTTAAATTCCAAGTGTAATTTCCCACAGTTTAAGAAAGATGATTTTTTAAAAATTTAGTTTTGATGGAAGTAGACGTGTTCATGTGATCTCACCATTCTTAACGAACAGCCCTCAGTGAACAAGACACCAACTGTCACTAGTCAATGTAAACTGCTGTTTGCATTTTATAATACCTTACATTTTAGAAATACATTAAATGACCAACATAAAGATTAATAAGACCCCTATCAAGCTAAACCACCTGATAAAGCTACGTCAGCTGGTCTGGAGTTACTTTGGAAAAGAAGAGGCTGAACTAGAGGAGGAGGGGGTGAAAGAAGTGTTTAACTTCTTGGTTAATATCACATGACACAGAAATATTAAAGAAATCATGTGCATTATACACACACAGACACATGTGCATTATACACACACAGACACGCACACTCACACACATTTAGTTCATAAAAATATTAACTGCCTCTAAAATATTTCCCACCTATCTAAAATATGTAGCCTTTGTTTATGGAAATAATCTAGTCCTTGGACTAGCTGAGAGGACTGTTCATTTACTTCTGTGCTGATTTTTTTTTTTTGTTTTATGTTTTAGCTAACTACATTCTTTCTATTTTTGAGACCAATTTTTGAATGAAATGGTCTTATGTTTTACTATAAATACTTTGAAGCTATAAATTTTCTAGACATGAAACTATATTTTTAAAAAACACTGAAAATCCATTTTTTTAGATAAATAACTAAATCTGGAGAGATTTACCATTTGGGCTGGCAGATCTTCAGTTGCAGAGCTCCAGCATGGAAAACAGTTTCTGGTGTTTAAATATTGAATTTGGTGAACAAGAAACCCTGGCATTTATCGGATTGAATGGAAATAAAAGAAGGTTATTGTTATTTTTCACAACCGCCTCATCTGCAGAGTTCTCAAAGTCTTTCCAAATCCCTTACAGCATTACGTCATTTGATTCTCAACATTTGTCCATAATGTAGGTCAAGCCAGGGTTAGCATCATTTCCAATTTATACCTGAAGATACTGAAATACCAAGAGGATAGATGACCCGTACAAGGTCATACGGAAAGTCAGAGAAAGGATCAACCCAGCTCCCCTGGTTACCAATTTAATTGGTCCTCTATTACATTGCTTCCTTTCTCCAACATCAAGGACTACCTCTCTTAAACGTGCTTAAGAAATGTAAGTAAGAACAGTGATTATGATTCCCCTGGACTCATCCTTCTCCTTTGCTCAGAATAAGTAATTTCCAGCTACTAACAGACCTGCAAATTCTCCCACGGATGCCCTGAAATTTTCAAAAGAGATATCCATTGCACAGGGAGGCCTGAGGAATGCTTTTGGTTTTATCTTCCCATGTCCTCGTTTGATCTATTAAATTTTGAACTCAATGTGTCTCTGAAGGTGTTTAAGATTCAGTGCTCAAATCCCAAATTTCTCAAGGGTCAGTGAGTCAAATTCATTTACACTTTATCCCTGAGTTCCTTTCCTTTTTATTCCCACTTTTATATGAAAAGCAATAAACCAGTGACCCATGCTTTTCACTCAGAGACACTTTGGTCTGTACTTTAATCACTCCTTATCTGGTGCTTCACTGTAGGGCATCATACTGGAAATAAGAATTACACAACTATTTACTTCTCTCTGGACTATTCCAGCAATTTCTATCAGGTCAGCTCAATACAGAGGTAGTTGGCAGTTATGAAATCATGAATCCAAATCTGCTACCATTTGGAAGGCAAATAAGGTCAAATATACAGGATCGCAAAGGACAAAACAAAATCTACTTGGGGTTTTGTATAAAGCAAAGTTCAGGAACACCTGATAAAGGCTGAGTGAGGAAAAACAAAGCTATACTTAGAATCATAAAATGGAAAAGTCTACAGTCATTAGAAAGAATGATATAAATCTAAGTTTACTGACCCAGAGTGTTGACAACTTTACAAAACTGTATATAATGACTTCATCTTAAATGCTACCGTGCCTAAAAGAAAAATCTGGAATTTTTAATCCTCTCCTAGTAGGGGTAGTATGGATTATTTTTATATGCTTAAATTTTTATTTATACTTTCTAGTTCTTCTCTAATGAATTTATTCTTTCTTAGTTTGTAAAAAAAAAAAATGGAAAGGTCAAAGCCAAGCTGTGGAAATTTAACTAAAGCAAAGGTGGGAGCCAGGCCATGGACTTCTCTTCCCCATCTTTCAGGCATGGGAAGAGTTACAGACCAAAACAGATGTACAGGGAATTATTTCACAGCCCAGCTAGAATCCATGGGCTCATTCTCAACTCTTTCCTCGACCTCCAGATCAGACAGAGCTTTGGACCCAGCCTGCCCTCTCTGCCATAGCTTAGACCTATCTGTTCTCTTCCCATGTTATTCTCTTCCTCCCCAATCCATCCTCTGCACCGATGCCTGCAATCCCTCTAACAGTCAAATCTAATCTCATCCTCTCCTGCCTAAAACTATTTATTGGCTCCTTATCAGTACAATTTTCTTCTCTGGCCTTCATCATCTGATTCTAACCTATATTCCACACAATCTCTCCCAGGCACAATGGATGTGTTGGGCCTTTTCATCACTCTCTTCTGGTTCCACTGCCGAGAATTCTCCCCTCCGACTTCTTCAACTACAAACTATTTCATCGAGGCCTGGATGAGATGTTATCTATTCTATAAAGTCATGCAAAGAACATTCCCCCATGGCCCTGTGTCCTCATTCCCTGCAGGACAGGCTCTGGATCCGTGGGCTGAGCCCTACCACCACACACACCATTAATTTCTCAAAGTATTAGGTAATGGCTAAATACGGAACTTAACGGAAGTGGCTACACAGAGCAGGAACCCATTCAGCATATTCTCAAACTGTTCTCCCTTGTTGCTGACTTCCCACAGCTATATCCCGATGCTACATCCTCTCGGGGAGTTGTATTCCAGAAAGAAGCTGCCATCTTGCCACATGGTCACCGTCCTATACTTGGGCTGACATCACCATCTAGCTATGAGCAGGCTCTTCTGGTTCACAAACCAAACATCCCCTGGGTAGGCATATCCTCAAGAAGGGAGAACGCTGAGTCAGGGAGCAATGCTCCTGAGTAATGTCTCGCCTTCAGATTTCCAGTCACAAAAAGTCCATTTTCCGATACCACTCATATAAAGTTGCCAGTTTTGTATCATAACATATATTTATATCTGTCTTTGCCACTGAACTGTGAGCTTTTCTGAAATCAAAGGCTATCTATTATTCATATTGGCACACTCTGGGACAAGCCCAGCATTTGGCACCTAGTAGGACACAATAAATTGTGTTGGAAGAGCAAACCTCATCATACACACTGCTTTCTGCAAAATGTGTTAGGTCTCAAAGCCTATTTGTAATTCTAGCTTTCTATAATTCGGTGAAGGATATAGACTTTAGAAAAAGGTATTTCAAAGAGATAATCTTAGGCAGCTAAAATTACAGGATACTTGTGATGGTCTTGCACAACCCGGGCCTGGAATACCATCTTCTGTGTGATTCCTAGTGGGAAAATAATCATGATACTGCCTGGCCACCTGGAGTCACAATTACACCTGTGGGACACTCAGGTGAAAGAGCCAGTCAAAGAAGGCAAGGGTCCCTCTCCCACAGCAGGTTTCAGGTGGAGATGTCTGCAGGAGGGGATTTCCAGGATGCTCTAAGGAGGATGTTTGGGCAAGGTGAGTCTGAGCAGGTCACTCTAGCTGGGCTGACTGGGCGGCTGCTGTCCCTATACTCAGGCCTCAAACCTGTGACATCAGAACATTCACAGTTTGAAGTCAGACATTCTTGGGTTCTAATTTTGGTTCCATTTACTGCCCAAAATCTGTGAATGTCTATATTTTTTTATTACGAAGATGCAGAATTACTATGAGGACATGAGATGAAGAATCTTACACACCTAGCATTTATTGGGTAATTAGTAGATGATAACGTAGGAAATATCTGAACTAGAAGAAGAGCATATGTCATGGAAAAACACTGGAACAGACTTCAGAGGCAGGTAATATACAGGAACACTGTGACCCTGGGCTTCTCACAAGATCATGAAGCAGGTGGCTCTCTCAACTGTATATTCAAGGCATTAGTCTTGAATATTAAGGTTTGTGTTCCATCCATCACCTAGCATTATAGATTCCATATATTAAATTTTATTTCTAGACCCCTAACTTCATAAAGAGCATAATTTTTAACAATGAAAAAACCGAGGCTCAGAATGATTAATTGACTTATCCAACGTCAAACAGCTAGGAAATTCCAAATTCAATGGCCACTGAATAAATATTGCTGAAGATCAGACAAAGATGGAGCAGCTAAACGGCATCCAAAAGTTTTGCTGAATTCAGTTTTTGCTTTTTTTTTTAATTTTTGTTTCCAGTTTTATCTGTAGAAAGCAAGGCATTGGCCATAAAACATCCTTCCTGTTTCTCAGCTATAACTGCTGGCAAGGCTTGAAATGAAACGCCTCTATAGTAGTTGTTGTATTGATCAAAGAGTTGGAAGGAAGAATTAAGGCATTTTCAAACTTTTGTGGTGAGCAGAAGTAGGAAAATAGCAGAGTGAAAGGGAAAGACCCCTGAACTGGCCCTTATGAGACCACCATTCTGGCCCCCACCTTTATCCTAACATTCTGTACAAATGTGGGGAAGTCACTGCCACTGTTTGGACCTCAGTTTTCTCTGTACATTGTGGAAATGGACTATAGGCTCTCTAGGGCTTTTTCTGGTTTGTGGTGTACACAGGACTAGAAGAGGCTGGAATCCGAGTGGGAGTTTCAGCCACACAGCAGACATGCATCAGACTCGGGGACACAGCCAATGGCTGAGCCATGTGGCGATGGTTTCTCTGGGATCTAGACCTGCTTTCCTCATTTTTACATCCATGCTGGCACTTTTCAGATTCTGTTCCTTTTCTAGAAGCTCTGCTTTCCTCATTTATTCAAGGGAATGATGAAGACTCCTGCTGATATATTAAATAAGAAACTTTGGATTAAACAATAATCCATCAGAAACTACATAAATTTCTCTATTTCCCCCCCCCCTTTTCATTCTGAAAAATAAAAATCCCACTTCTGATCACATTAGCTTTATAGATCGCCTCCCTTGTGCTTACAGAGACAGAATAAACAGATTTTTCTTTAAAACAGCATCGAGACTGTACAATTCCACCCTTAAGAAATTTATAAAAGCATGCATATGCCTGTTTAATTCCATGCTAGGAGGATTTCTGCCTATGTCTTGAGAAGTAGGAGAAGATAATGAGTTCAGTTTGGTACAAATAACATTTGAAACACACTGTTGTTCTCCTTCCTATAAATAAAGACTGCAAATCTCATTAATCAGACTTCATTTCCTCCCTTTGTGAATCTAAGATTTTAATTGTTCTAATCCCTTCCCTGTTGATTTCTTGCTGTAATTTTACGCAGCAGCAGGTCACCTCTTTCTTTTTTCAGAAATACATTAACACTGTGCCGAAGTCCTAAATAATATATTTTTTTAATTGGATGGAGAAAACAAAAAAAAAAATAAAAAGAGGAAATCAACTCTGAAGTTCAGGGACCTAAAAATAGGCTTATCCAAAAGGATACACGTTTATTCATTGAGAACTGATGTTAATTAGCTTTGGCCTTGACAGCCAAAAAGAAAAACCTCAAGGTTCCATATTTAGGAATATCTCTCCCCAAAGAATCACTGTATTAAAAATTCTACATCTGTTTATTTAGTATCCAAAAATATGAGAACAATGCTTAGTGTTTGTCTACTGGAAGGTAATACCTTTTACCCACTCATATACACATAAAGGGTTATTCCGTATAATATGGAATACATGAAAATTGCATTGACTGGAATTCAAACAACCATAATTTTCAGTTCTTGTTCTGCTGATAACTGTGTGATGCTGAACAAATCATTCAGTTCCTTTAGGCCTCATTTTTCTCATCTGTAAATAGCTATAATACAGTAAAAGATCATCTTAGTAAACAATTTTATGATTTTCTCAAATGCAACTTTAAATACCTCTTAGCAAAATAGATGCTTTCCATGTGTGTCGTGAAAAAATTGGAGACGGTACAAAGCTACACTAGACAACAGTCACAGCCATCTGAGGCTATTTAAGCTTAAAAAGATTAAAAAGAAAACAGAATAAATTCAGTGCCTCTGATGTACTAGCTACATTTCATGTGCTCGGATAACTGCAGGTGATCAGTGGATAGAGCAGATGTTGAACATGTCCATCACTGCAGATAGCTCCATTGGACAGCAGCTGGTATGAAGTGACAGAGAAGATGCTGGGCTTTATTATTTTTACACAGAACTAGAAGAAATGTTTCTTTCAATCCTTCAAATGAGTATTCCAATAGACATCAATCCACTGATGAATACCCATTTGGACATTTGACCAGTTACACATCTGCCCAAACTTTACTTCTAATCTGCCAGCTTTCTCCTTCATATTCCTCAGAATGTCATGAGAGATATTATCAAATCCCCTCTTGAAATTCAAGTGCCCAATGTATGTTGTAAAAGGCTTTTGTAACTCTTTTTAAAAATTAAATAAATACAGAGTCTCTTCCGCACTTATAATGAAGCTATTCCAGGGTCTCATGCCCAACTTCTATGAAGGCACAAACCATCCCTAGAACTAGTCCTTCCACTGTCTTCCTGTGGTCAATGCCATGCTGACCAAACGTCTTTCAAAACTGTTTTTAAATCTGAACTATAAATCCGTCTATTCCCTTTCCAGTTTCCCTCTTGTGTCCCAGTGCTCCTCACTGACAATCGTCCAGCCATTTCTTTGTACCCAGAGACATGATTTGTTGATTCTAGACCATTTTAAACTCAGTTAAAATTAGGTGCGCCTTTGTGGATTTCAGCTATTTCTTCTCCATGACTGTTCAAGGTTGAAAATAATATTCCTTCACATTTATTTCTCTTCCCCATTAGTTTAGGCTTTCCTATATTTTTCTGTTACTGGTGTACAGTGATTCCTTCCTTACTCTTCTTCCTCTAAACACAAGGATAAATAGAATTTTTTTTTCTTCTTATCCTTAGAACGCTTTGCAAATCTTGGTAAGTCTCAGTCTCGAACCCATCTGCCAGATTTCTTAGGTTCGATTTTTTGTTAATAAGCCTGTATTTGTTAAGATCATGGTTGCAAAAAAATAGACGTTCACTTGAGCTATCTTTCACAACAAGAATGTACGAATACGGAACAAACACTTCACAGGAGAAGAAATACAAATGGTCAAAAAAATATAAAACAGTTCAACTACTTAAAACAAATTTTTTAAAAAAAGCAATGGCCAAAATAATAATCTTCAACATCTCTGGCAATTAGAGAAATGCAAACTAATACTACACTGAGATTCCATCTCACTCTAGTCAGAATGGCAATTATCAAGAATATAAGTAAAAATAAATGTTGGTGAGGATGTAGGGGAAAAAAAGTGTACATTAGGACTGCAAATTAGTGCAACCACTCTGGAAAGCAGTCTGGAGATTCCTGAGAATATTTGAAATGGAACCACTATTTGACCCAGTTATCCCACTCCTCAGTCTGTACACAAAGGACTTAAAAAACAGCATACTACAGTGACACAGCCACATCACTGTTTATAATGTTTATAACAGCTTAACTCACAATAGCCAAGCTATGGAACCTAGGTGTCCTTCAACAGATGAATGGATAAAGAAAATGTGGTACATATACATAATGGAACATTACTCGGCCATAAAGAAGAATGAGATTATGGCATTTGCTAGTAAATGATGGAACTGGAGGCTATTATGCTAAGTGAAATAAGCCACTCCCCCCCCAAAAAAAAACAAAGGCTGAATGTTCTCTCTGATTTGTGGATGCTAACCCAAAACAAGGGAGGTTGGGTAGGGGAATAATAGAAATCCACTGGACTAGACAAAGGGAAATGAAGGGAAGGGAGGGGGGAGGGGAATAGTAAAGACAGTAGAATTAATGGGATATAATTTCAGAGCCTTGTATTTGAATACATGAGCAGGGCAACTCCACATCATGTACAACCACAAGAGTGTGAACCTAAATAGAATAAGTTATATTCTATGTGTGCATAATTTGCCAAAATACATTCCACTGTTATGTATAACTAAAAAGAACTAATAAAAATAAGAATGTGAGAATACATGGTATTTCCCCCTCCACCTCCTAACAAGGCGAAGAATACAACTACTTCTCAGGGAGGACAAAAACTGACAGATGAACAGGGGTCAGATTTCAAAAAGGGCAAAAAGTCCTGCTTGTTTAAAGTACAATATAAAAAATATAAGAGACAAGTTAAATTAAAACTCTGAATTCATCATCATTAAAAGAAATATTTTTTTCAGTCCTTTCAATATCAAAAGTGACTCACCAGCCCAGCATGGTGGCACATACCTAAAATTCCAGCTGCTGGGGAGGCTGAGGCAGGAGGATGGCAAGTTCAAAGTCAGCCTCAGCAATTTAGCAAGTTCCTGAGCAACTTAGCAAGACTCTGTCTCAAAATTTAAAAAACTAAAAAGAAGGGTTAGGGCTGTAACTCAGTGGTAAAGTGCCTATGGGTTAAGTACCCAGCACCAAAAAATATAGTGACTCACTAAAAGTGGCAGTACTCTGACCCCTTAAGGTCTCATGTGTACTCACACTTTTATCTCTGGTATTCTTCCCTTGGAGACGAAAGGTCACCAACATTTACAAGAGGCTAATTGATTCCACATCTTAAGGAAGACCAAAGTTATAATTAGTTTAGAAATACACTGTTACAGAAGTGTAAGAATTCCTTTCAAGAATTCCAGAGGGCAAAGGAGCCAATTTTAAGAGGCTTATTACTGAAAATTTTGAATACATAATAATAATAACTAATTGAAACAGGTTGGAAGGTATAAAAGGCCCTGAGGTGGATTTGTCAAAGGCCTTTCCTGCATCTATCGAGATGATCATTTGATTCTTGTCCTTAATTCTGTTTTATGTAGTGAAATACATTTACTGATTTGCATATGTTGAACCAAACTTAGCTCCTTGCAATAAAACCCACTTGACCATCTTGTACTCTTTTCTTGTACTCTTTTCTTCAGAAAAAAAAAAAATGTGGCTAATATTTTATCTTTAAAAAAAATGGTATCAGAGATTAAACCCAAGGGTGCTTAACCACTGAGTCTTATCCCCAGACCTTTTTATATTTTATTTAGAGACACGGTATCACTGAGTTGCTTAGGGCCTCGCTAAGTTGCTGAGGCTGGCTTTGAACTTGAAATCCTCCTGCCTCAGCCTCCTGAGTCACTGGAATTACAGGGGTGAGCCACTGCACCCAGCTTAGTAAGGATTTTGACAACTATGTTCATCAGGGATTCTGGTCTGTAACTTTGTTTCCTTGATGTGTCTTTTTCTGGTTTTGTCATCTGGGTGGTCCTGGCTTTTCTAGAGTGTACTTGGGAGTGTTCCTTGCTTTTCAACTTCATGGTGAGGAAGATGCCATGGTGTTGGTCTGTTAAAGGTCTGGTGGAATTCTAGCTGAGACTCCCTCTGGTCCTGGGCTTTTCTTGTTGGAAGGCTTTTAGTTGCTGCTTCAATGTCACTGCTTGATATTTGTCTGCTTAGATTTTCTCTATCTCCCAGGTTTAATTCGGACAGGTGACATGTGTCTAGAAATCTGTCAATGACATCTAGATTTTGCAGTTTATTGGAGTATAAATTTTCAAAATACTTTCCACTGATTCTCTGGATTTCTGAAGTGTCTGTGGCGATGTCTCCTTTTTTATCTCCCAATTTTGTTGATTTGACTCTCTCTCTCTTTCTCTCTCTCTCTCTCTCTCTCTCTCTCTCTCTCTCTCTCTCTGTAAGTCGACTAAAGTTTCATCAATCTTGTGTATCTTTCAAAGATATATCAAGAAATATAACCCAGAATCAATAAGTGGAACAACATCAACAACTCTTTGCTGCATTTGACCCTTTGTACATTTTATTTTCTTCTCAATTTCATTAATTTTGCCTCTGATCTTATTTATTCCTTTCTTCTACTGATTCCACAGAGACAAAATTAACATAGTTAAAGTCATATGATACTTGACAAAAGTGTCAAAAATATATGTTGGAGGGAAGATAGCTTTTTTAACAAATGGTGCTGAGAAAACCAGATATTCATATGTGGAAGAGTGAAACTAGGTTCCCGTTTCTCACCCTGAACAAAAGTCAACTCAAGGTGGGTCAAAGACTCAGGAAATAGACCAGAAACTTTGCAACTACTGAAAAAACAAATAAAAACAGGGTCAACAATCCAACATAGTGGTGTAGGCACTAACTTCCTGAACAAGATCTCTAATGTTCAAGAAATATAACCAAGAATCAATAAGTAGGACAGCATCAATTTAAAAACTTCTATATAAAAAAAGGAATAATTAAGAACATGAAAAGAACCTACAGAATGGGAGGAAATCTTTTCCAGCTACTCTTCCAACAGGGGAAGAGAATATTTAAAGAACTCAAAAATAGGGGCTGTGGTTTTGGCTCAGTGGTAGAGCGCTTGCCTAGCACATGTGAGACACTGGGTTCTATCCTCAGCACCACATAAAAATAAATAAATAAAATATTGGTATTGTGTTCATCTATAACTGAAAAAAAAACTCAAAAATATCCAGAATATTTAAAGAACTAAAAATAAATAAAAAACTAAGTAACCCAGTCAATAAGTGGGAAAAAGAGCTAAATGATATTTCTTAAAATAAATACAAATGGCCAACTAATACATGAAAAAGTGCTCAGCCAGGCATGGTTGTGCATGCCTGTAATCCCAGCAGCTTAGGAGACTGAGGCCGAATCACAAGTTCACGGCCAGTCTCAGCAACATAGAGAGGCCCTAAGCAACCTAGTGAGGCCCTATCACAAAATAAAAAATAAAAAAGGGCTGGACATGTGGCTCAATGGTAAAAGCACTTCAGGTTCAAATACCACTGCCAAAAAAACAAGAAAAGAAAACAAAAGAAAAAATGTTCAATATCTTTAGCAAATTAAAACTACAGAGATTCCATCTCATCCCTGTTGGGATGGCAATCATCAATAATACAAATAATAATAAATGCTGGCAAGGATGTTGGGGAAAAGTCCACTCATACATTGTTGGTATAATTGCAAATCAGTACAACCATTTTTGGAAATGGTATGGAGATTTCCTCAAAAGACCAGGAATATAACTACCATATGGCCCAGGTATTCCACTCCTCAGTATTTATCCAAAAGAACTAAAATCAACAAACTATAGTGATATAAACACATCGATATTTATAGCAACACAATTCACAACACCAAATTATGGAACCAGCCTGGGTGCCCATCAACAGATGAATACATTAATAAAATGTGGTGTATATACACAGTGGAGTTCTACTCAGCCATGAGAAGAATAAAGTTATGGCATTTGCTAGTAAATTGATGGAAGTGGAGAACATCATGCCAAGTGAAATAAGCCAGGCTCAAGAAGTCAAAGTTGAATGTTTTCTCTCATATGTAAAGGATAGAGTAAAGTAAGGGGGTAAAGGGGGTGACTTCTAGCTCACACACACACAGAAAAAAAGATCAGTGGAGTACAGAAAGAAGATTGAGGGGGAAGGAAGAGGGGCAAGAAAAGGGAAGAAATGAAGAATGAACTTGACAAAATAACACTATACACATGTAGAAATATACTGCAATGAGTTTCACCTTTATACATATACACATGTGTGTATGTACACACACACACACACACACACACACACACACACACACACACCTGGTACCAATTTAAAACACAATAAATAGAAGGAAGACCAGTAGAATAGAGGAAGGGAAATAGTCCCGAAGGGTAGAGGTCAGGGGAAGAGGAAACCCTGGAATTGGAATGGAAGAAATTAAATTCCTTGCATGTAGGATTATGTCAGATGAAATCCACTATTATGTATCCCTATAAATGCACTAATAAAAGCATTTTTAAAAAAGAATAAAAAGACATAAAAAAGGCCATGGGTACATAATGATGCTCAAGCAATAAAAATTAAGGTAAAGAATGCAAAAATGGGGCTGGGGTTGTGGCTCAGTAGCAGAGCGCTTGCCTGGCATGTATGAGGCACTGGGTTTGATTCTCAGCACCACATATCAATAAAGAAAATAAAGGTCCATTGACAACTAAAAAGATATTTTTTTAAAAAAATGCAAAAACATAGTGATACAAATCTAGAGGGCTGAGATGGATGACAATCAAAACCAGAATTTCACCCAGAGAGTGGCTGATTACAAAGTAAATGGAATATCCGACCTCACAGGGTGCCCACTTCTATAGTGAGAGCATTAATTCAGAAGCAGTGGGATCCTGAAATTGGAATGGGAACATATGGGAGGACCTGATGAAACTGGGGACATTGAACCCTAAGCTCTTCATCACTAGTAGAAACAGTCTCTGCACAACTCTCTCTCTCTCTCTCTCTCTCTCTCTCTCTCTCTCTCTCTCTCTCTCTCTCTCTCACACACACACACACACACACACACACACACACCTGTTCTGAAGAGATTAACCATACATTGCCTGAAGAAACTTAAAGGCCTCTCCCAAGGAAGTCAAATTGCAAAACAGGGCTAATTCTCCCCTGGATCCAGATCCACTACTCTTCTCAGTTTCTAAATCTATAACTAGACTCAAGACCCAGGAGGCCCCTAAAGAAGATGTACAGAGCAGACATGGTGGCACATACCTGTAATCCCAAGGAATTGGGAACCTGAGGCAGAAGGATCATGAATTCGGGGCATCAACAATTTAGCAAGACCCTTTCTCAACATTTAAAAAGCTGGGGGGGCTAGAGGGATGTGGCTCAAGTGGTAGCGTGCTGACCTGGCATGCGCGAGGCCCTGGGTTCGATCCTCAGCACCACATAAAAATAAATAAAGATACTGTGTACCTAATTCAAAAAATAAATATTTTTTTTAAATCTGGGGATGTAGCTCAGCTCAGTTGTAGAGTACCCATGGATTCAATCTCCAGTACCAAAAAAAAAAAAAAAAAAAAAAGAGAGAGAGAGAGAGAAAGAGAGAGAGAGCACAAAGTGTGACCATCTATTAATATAAGGCCACCAAGCAGAGATTCTGCATTTAATGTTGCAGCTCAGGGAATCAGAAAAGATAGTGAATGACTGGTCGATTGGCTGAAATCTGGACCAAAGTGTGCCACGTGTAAATGAATTTGAAATGTCAGGGCTGCCTAGGATGAGAGGAAGAGATTCTAAGGCTTAGAAAGATTAGACTGGTGGGGTGCATTTGTCTGTAAAGATCTACTCACTCACTCTGAGAAGGTCCAGGGGACACATGCTTCATCAATACTTTGAGAGAAAATTTGTGAGGGGAGCCCCAACATCCAGGAAGAACTTTATGATTCTCTTCCCTGGAGGCCAAAGCTTACAGCAGGCACTGCTGCCACTGAATTAGGAAACCTAAGTATCCTGTGAATAACTGGATCCCGGGGTGGGAAGGACCACATAATGTCACCCACTTTCAAAGGCAAGGTAGGCATGGTTATTGTAATAGACGACAGGGTCAAAAGAGCAATCAGAATCGTCTGACCTATGGTGTTGGCTGAGTTGGTCGCCATGTTCCTAGAAGTGAAATAGATGGGAACCTGGAAGCACATGTTGTAGATGGCTTCATCAAACTCCCTGTTCCAGAATCTCTCACAAATCATAATCTAGGGGAAAAGATTCTCACAGTTTGGCTCAGATTGCCTTCTCTGGTCCAACTTGCCATGCCCACAAAACAGAACCACTGAGGAATGAAAACAACAAATTATGCTATGTGCGTGTATAGATGTATCACAGTGAATCCCACAATTATGTAGAATCACAATGCATCAATAAAAAAAGAAAACAGAATCACATGTATAAAGACTGTTGCTAGGAAGCCATGTCCATAGCTTTGAGGAAAAGTTTAAGGACTTCAGAATAAGGAAAGGTACCCTCTCACAATACAGCTACTTTCTCTGTATGAGCCTAAATTATTAAGAGTTTTCCATGCAGTTTGCCTCTTTCCTTTAGATACTGAGACCACTATATTATAATTGCAAACTGTCTTTGAGAACTGTCATCCCTCTTGAGCCATTGTTTAGCATCTCAAAATCCTTTTACCAAGGATTCTTTATATCTGACTTCTTAAATTCTGGGGTTCAAATCTGGCTCTGACTAAACTCCTCTTGTCTATGGTAAACTCAAAGGAGGGTGAATAGATTTTTCCCAAGGTTCCTGCTCTGTGCCTAAAAGGCAATTTAATTTCAATAAGAATATAAAACCAGCAAATATCTCAATATCTGAACATCACTTGGAAAACTAGATCATGGAGATATAAAGCCCAAATGCCTTTGTTTAACTAATTCACATCATTAAATTGATGGCATAATAAAACCTAGCAACAGAAAACAGTTAAGTGCAAGTGGAGACCATAAATGACAGAGTCCAACGTTAGCAATGCCTTCCCCCCATGTACCATGGAAATAATAGGTTTAGCCATTATAGAGTTCCATTAATGTATTTTGATTTCGTGACAGAGTGGGATATTCAAACTTACTTTTTCTGCAAATATTTTAAGTTGATTAAACTTCTTAAAGATGATTGGGATAAAGGAAAGCAGAAAACAACTTTTTCCTCATTGTTTATGTGGTTTTTACTGAGACCTTTCTACCAGATATAGTACTGATGCTTTTATTGTTATTACTAGGTATTACTCTGTGGTTAATACTTTTATAAGCACAGAAACTTTCTTGATCAAAATAGACAAGTGTTCATCAAAAGTATATTTTGCAAATTAAACTTGAGTTAAGACAGCCAGAATTCCAAGTACTGAATCATAAAATGTTTATTTTACCTCGCATCTCACTAAAATTACAAAATTGATATAGTTGACACTTGAAAATTTTTAGTCTCAGAGTAATCTACCTACTTAACATAACATATTTTGTGCTGTCAAAATTTATGTTGTAAGTGGGTTTTGCTATGGAAATGAATTTTTCAGCTATTTCATTGTTAGCAATTATAGTCATGTTATTCCTCATTCAGTTAGCATATAGAAGATTTCATTTGCCCTAGTTGAAGATGGTACACTGCTGTAAAAGAAAAGGACCATCTTGTCAGTGGTGTGCCAGAGCTTGAATGTACTGGCTCTACAGGGACAGTGGTTACATTTCTAGGAATTTTAAAGTCTGTTGTTAAACACAATTATTATTAAAACAAACAAGAAATAGAACTTCCTCAACTTGATAAAGGACAGATCCATAAAAACTGCACATTCTTACTCCAAAAAAATATCATTCTTATTTAAAGAATGAAACTTGCCCCCAACATCAAAAAATAAGACAAAATGTTCACTTTCCCTTAACTGCTTCTATTCAACATTGTACTAGAAGTTCTAGCCAGACAATTTATCAAGAAAAAGAAATAAAAGGATTCAGATTATAAAGAAAGAAGTAAAACTATCTCTATTTGCAAACAACATGATTCTGCACATAGAAAATCCTAGGAAATACACATATACACATACACACAAAATTAGAACTAATAAGCAAATTCAGTTCTATACACAAAAATTAATTGTATGTCAGTACACTAGCAATGAACAATCCGTACACAGAATTGAGAAAACTTCTTATTTCAAATAGCATCAAAAAGAATAAATACTTAACCCATTTTGTGTCATCATCTCAGATGTAGAATACCTACAAAAACTTAATTTGAGCAACAAATATATCACTTATGGTAAATTCGAAGTACTTGAGTATTTATAATGCTTGCTGAACTGAAAACTTGGGTCTTGATGAGTTAAGAATAAATCTTTGGCACATGTCTATAATCCCAGCAACTGGAGAGACTGAGGCAGGAGGATTGTGGAGGCTAGCCTGGACAATTTAACGAGACTGTCTCAAAATAAAAATTTTTATAAATCTGGAGACGTAGCTCAGCAGTAGACTGCCCCTGGGTTTAATCCCAAGTATCACAAAATAAACAAACAAACAAACTTTAAAATTTTTTAAGTCTTTTGCAATGAAACATGTTAGAAAGAAATTAAAGACCTAATATATGGAAAAATGCCTTGTTTTTGTTAATCTGAAGACTTAATATTATTAGGATACTAGTACTACCTAAAGTGACCTACAGTTTCAACATAATCTCTATCAAAATCTGCTTGGTTAAGAAGTTAACTTTATTCACAAAAAGGTCTAATCTTTATCCTCGGGTACAGGAAGTTCATCTTTATACTTCTGGAATGTTCTACCTGTTAGGAGCATCTCTGTATGCCTGGGGCTTTGACTAATGGGCTTTCTGTTATTGTGATTTGTGGTGGAGATATACTATTATCAGTTCCAAACAACAGAGAAAATGGAGACTAAAGGTGTCGGCCTGAACCTCCAATTTATTGCCGCCTCAAGCCCCAGTAAAACTCTGGACACCAAAGACTCGGTGATGAGCTTCATGGGTGGCAAGACCCCCTGAACACTGTCACTCATACATTGCAGTGGGAAGAAAGTAAAGCTATTTGAGACTCCAGAGGGAGAGGATGGCAAGAGATTTCATGTGTGCACTCCTCCCAGATTTTACTTATTCATCTCTTCCTTTGGCTGGTCCTAATTTTTATCTTTTTGCTATAATAAAATGTAACCATAAGAACTTTCCTAAGTTCTATGCATCATTACTGAATTATAAAATCCGAGGCAGGTGTAGAAAACCTTAAACTTTTATCCAGCTTATGTGCTGTTCTTAAGGCTCTCTATGTGCATTGTTTGGCATGTTGGGTTTATTATGTCATGGTAGGATAACAAATACCTCTTCCCAACCTCTGTGTTGGTTAATTTGCTTTTATTACTTGCTGATAGTGAAACCATTAACAATACAAATTATACATAGAATTTTAGTTCATGTTTGGTATCGACTATAATGATAAAGATCATTACATTTGTGAATAGCATCAAAAGTCAGGAAATTCTCTTATTGATATTCAAAAATTATTATCCACAAAGGGGAATTAAGGAAAAGGAGGGAGGATGGGATTAGGAAAGACTGTAAAATGAATTGAACCTAACTTTCCTATGTTCCTAAATGAATACACAACCAGTGAAACTCCACATCATGTATAACCACAAGAATGGGTTCGAATTAAAATAACTCACACTCCATGTATGTATGTCAGAATATACTCTACTGCCGTGTATATCTAAAAAGAACAAATTAAAAAATTTTTTTAATTATTATCCAATTCAAGCAAAGAAATCACTGACATCATGACAAAAGAAAAAATTTCAAACAAACATTTCACTGTTTAAATTTCACATTACTCATTATTGTAAATGAAAATAGCAACCAATGTTCCAGTCAGAACTGCACTCATTCATCAACTGCAATCATAGCTTTGCTATGATTGCAAGCATTCAGAAAAAATCAACAACAGCATTCTGTGAAAATCAATTGGCTATATAAAATTTATAGTAGAGTATTATACATCTCATTATTAACTGTAAGTTGTATTCTGCACATATTTTATGTTAGCAAAATGCAAAGTAAACTTACATATGTGCATATACATTTAATACACACATGCACACACACATAATTTTGGGGAAGAGTTGTTAATCGTTTACCAACATATTTTAGTGTTATTTTCCTGGAGGAAATAGGTCTAGTCATTTGATAAACAATTGCACAATAAGTGTAATTGCACAATTGCCTTTAATAATTTCAAGATGTAGAAGACAGACTGACAAGTAAAACATTCACCCTTGATGTCTCCAAGTTCTCCAGCTTTTCTGAAAGATGATGATAGACTAGTTCTGCAATGACTTCAGCCTGCTTTTTAGACAGACTATAGAATTTATTGAATTATCTGAACATGTGCATGTGGTATATGTACTTCAAAAACAAGAAATATTCTGTCTTTTTTAGCCACTCAGACATATGCCCTTCGCAGGAGTCAAAGATAACTGAGTCATAAATGACCTAAGGCATTTCTGAAATTTCTCAATTCATTTTTCTCTCACCTCTTGCTAGGCCACTATTTTTACCTACTTTAAAACTCTTGGCTCTGTGTCCTAATTCTAGCCTGATTCCAGTCCTTGGGCTGAAATTCATCCTAATTGAGATGGTTAGCAATCTGTAAAGACTAAAGTCAAAAACCATATTAGGAGTAGGGGAGGGGGAAAAAATCCAAACCGTAGAAAAACAGAAAACTTGCATTTCTTGGATTTTTTTTACCTGATAAGCAAATAAGGACTATTTTAATACATTCTCCTGCTGACCTTTAAAACCACCCATCCTTATGTATGGCATTAGAAGCACATAATGAGATTAGTATTTAGAGATTTATGAGAATAGGTCAAGTTAGTCACAAGCACATTTTCATTTCGGTTCACTGTATTTTCCACCTTGGCATTTTGCAAAGCAAAATCTGTGTACTGGTTTCAAAGAAATGCAGCAGCAAGAGTATTGTGCTGACCTTTTATCTCATTTTTCCCCTAGTGTGGAGGTAACCATCAATAAGCATTGTATATATTGGAATTAGGCATGTGTGTAAACAAAAGGTCTCCTGAAATGGCCAAGAGGAAGAAGAAATTGAAATCCAATTCAGATGGTCTTTAAGATGACCCTCCCGAAAGGTAACCAGGATTATGACCTTGCCACTTCCCAGAGGAAAACTGACCACAATGGAAGACAGCCACCCAGGACAGGAAGAACAGGATGTGCCTCATCTGACTCTTCATCAAGGATTATTTAAATGCCAACTCAATTCAGGAAGTTGACATTGATGATGGCAGCTGAAGTGATCTCTCCTGCCTTGGAACACACTATCCTGCTTCTAGGGCACTTGGGCCACCAAAGGCCAAAATGTGTTTGGGTGAGCCGAAAAGTCCCCCGGTTTTTTTTTTTTTTTTAATTTGAGGGGATTCGTAAATTAAACCATGAAGAAGTCTACCTTAAGTAACCACTAGATCGGTTTTTCTCAAAAAACTTCCAACTCTAAATAAAGATTCACAATCTCAAACAAGGGAGGTTTATTCCTCAGCCAATATCAAGTCCTAAGAACGCAGAGATTCAACCAGTAGAAATGTGAAAGACAGTCACCTCTTGCTCTGATAAACTTGGGGACTCTGGAGGTAAGGGCATCTCTGCACAGAGGTTATTTATGTCCCTGAGCCTAGATCAGCTGTTTGTGCAAGGCTGGTAGAGGGGGGAATCATGTTTGCCTCAGGAGTTTATTGCAGGCAAATTATCCCTGGAAAATACTGCTAGGAAAAGTGCTGACCAAACAACATCTATATTTACACAGTTAGATATTCATTAAAGCAGAAAATGCCCACTAAATTTAGAGAGATGCTAAGTGCCAGATTCAAGAACACACCAGTGCAGAAAAGTTGGCTCAAATTTGCCCCCAGAGTGTACCAGGGATAAATAAGTCACGTTGCATGGCAATAACTTTTCCCAGGTGACCCTGACTACAAGATTGTCAAATGTACCTTGCAGAAAACAAGCTTTGTTTTTTTCCCAAGGAACATAATGAGGTCAGATAGTAGGATTTTAGGCAAGGGTAGTACCAATTATGTCTGAACTGCTGCTATTTTGATGGGTGGGCCTCGACGAGAGTAATCCTTTAGTATCTGATATTCTCCATTATTTTGTCATATTTTGTGGCCAAATGGTATTTGCAAGCCCTTCTCTAAGAAAGAAGCAGTCATTTTATGTAGACTAGCCGAATCTTAGATTTGAGAACATGCAGAGAAAAGAAGCACTGATGTGTCTTCTTCCTTCTTACATAAGAGAAAACTAGGCCCAGGGAGGTAGGTAATTTCCCCAAGATCATAAAGTGAGAGTGTTCACAATTCCTCAACCGTCAAACTCTTTCTACTTAAATTATGATTCACGAAGCAGTAGCAGCTGTATCTGGGAGCGTGTTTATAATGCAGGATTTCACGTCGCACCCCAAACCTGCTGAATATTTAATCCACAGCCTAAAGAGAGCCACAGTGATGTGCACGTACAATAAAGCTCAAGACGCATCAGACCAAGCTGTAATGCCTCTTTCATGTGAACCCTGCTCTTACTATGTTGATAGTTTGGGAATCAGGCCCAAAGAAAAGAATGTTTCTGTTGAAGATGAGAGACAATAGAAATAGGAGACTCTGGAGAGCCTGAGACACTTTAGGAAGGTAAAGGAAGATGAAAGATAAAGAGAACCATGGGGAATTTGGGCCCTGAGGGCACCATCAAGTTTTAAATCCTATAAGAGAAGAAAATTCTAGATCTGGGCAAAGAAGGTAAAGATGGAATAAAGGGACCAGAAATAAATTTTCCCTTCTTTTTCAATTTTTTTTCTACAGGCCTTATCATTAAAAATACAACTGTATTTCCATATTAAACCTTAAGAAGAAACTAATGAGATCGGCAAATGTCTACTTCTCTCTAAGTCACTTGAGACCATAACCAGCCAGCTTTCTTCTGGGGTTTATAATTGATACTTAGAATGATGATTCTATAGCGTGCAAAATCTACAAAGTCATCTGGCCATTATGTTTAGTATTATTCAATTATAAGTAAGTTTTGTTTTAATTCTTGAAAATCAGATATGTGTGACAGCTTCATTTATTTTTAGCTAATTAAAATCCCTGTTCCAAAAAACCTAACAAACCATGGAATTTTTTTTTTTTTTTGGTACTTATGATTGAACCCAAGAATGATTTGCCATTGAGCTACATCCTCTCCACCCCACCCCCTCTCTCCCCCTCCCTCCCTCTCTCTTAATTTTGAGACAGGGTCTCTCTAAATTGCTGAGACTGACCTCAAACTTACAATCCTCCTGCCTCAGCCTCCTGAGTCTCTGGAATTAAAGGCATATGCCTCTGTGCCTGGCCATGGAATGATATGAGCAATCTTAAGATATGAGCAATCTTAAAAGACATTGATTATAGTCACACACATGATACCCGAATCCCCCAGACATATGTTCATTGCCAGGCCTCAGAACAGGAGAGTGCTTGACATTGAATGGGTACTCAGTAAGTATTAGCTGAGTGAATGAATAAATCCCTCAAAGCTGTCTTCCTTCCAGCTTCCCCTGAAATGGAAACTATGTGATTCTGATACTTTGTGGGGAAAATCTGCTTATCAGAACTTCCTCCTTGACATTCTGCAAATCCTTCCTTCCTGCAGCTCATCTCTAATCAACTCTGGTTCTGGACAGAACAAATCTGTTCCCTTGCCCACGTGACCACCTTGGGCTATAAGCAATTACAATGCCTGCCCAATCCACACCTAGACCACTTTTGGATTACCTCTGTCTCTGTGTATCATGCACGGTTGACTCTTGATAGACATGAGGTTCATGGTCAATTTTTGCCTCAAGTCTTCTATGATTTCTTCATCTGTGCACCAAAAACTAATGGAATATATTCAAACCTGGATCCAGGAGTTCTGGGGTTTCGGGTCTCTTGATGAATGGTTTCTGGTTGTTCCATATACAATACAGACAGAGGACAAGCATGAATCAGCAGGGGAGTAATATTTTAAGATCCTTCCCTTAAAAGGCTGCCCAGCCCCATTCATCTCTCCCTTTTTCCCCTTCTGCAGCATTAGGCACAGTTACAAAGAACCTCACTGATTCCAATTCCCTGAGTTCCATTTTCAGGAAGGCATATTATGATTGATCTCACTGTGGCTAACTGAGAGGGAAAATCCACTGGGTCTCCCTGGGCTGCCAATTGGGTCTCACTGTGAAGCCCTATTCATTTCAGCCGACAGGTACTTGACCTTCCCAGGTCCTGAGACGGTCCAGCATTCTGCCTGAAACCACAAAGGTATTTCACCTGAGGACCTCAGCACGGCTCAGAGAAAACAAAATCATAAGTGAACCCTGGGAGGGTTTTTAAACAAACCTGGGGAAAAAACAGAGCAAGTGAGAGAGAGAAAAGAAACAAGAAGGAAAGACCACTGGTGGAAACACACAGAGAATGAAGGGGGAGAGAAAATGAAGGGGGAGCAAAATTGAAGGAACCCTTAGGGGGAGGAACAAGAGAGAGATGGGAGCTACAGTCTTCAGACAGAGAGTGACAGAATCTCCAATGGAGAGAGGGATGGGGAAAAGACACACAGTAGAAGTCTAGCATTTTCCAACCTTTGCAATGGAATCAACATGTCAGCATATGAAAAATTGGCCTAGAAAATTTGATAGTTGTAGATAGCGCCCAGGCTCTTGGGAGATCAGAAATCAAGACCCACATAAATCATCTGCCTAATCTCTCACTTTATAGGCAAGGAATCTTGAGACGTAGACAAAGGAAGTCCCTTAACTCAGCCAGCAGCTGCTTGGTATCAGCACAGACATAATAAATGACTCACCTAAAAAACTGCTTGTGGCCAGAATTTATAGCCTTTTCCTAGCCTTTCTGAACATGACCAGAGCTATGTGCCAAGGCTACCCAGAAATTATTTTAGAAAATAAACTACAGCCACATACAGTGACTAACTTACTGCTGTGTGGAACCAGATGCTTCCTGATTATGGCCGTGATATAGGATGTAGATAAAAAGAACCACCATTACCTCTTTTTCCTGTGCTCTGAAGCCCGCAGAATGATCACACCAATAAGGACTCAAATCAGAGATGGAAATAGTCCTATAATAAGCAATGATTTCCCCTTTCCTGATCATAAGTTAGCCAGCTAACCATGAGGCTTCTAAATACGATGCCTCAGCAGGAATCAGCTAATGACATTTTTTTTTTCCACCTCAAGATAAGCAGCCTGCACTATGCTAGGAAATCTCACTCAACTCTATTCAGGGAAATTGAGGTCGGATGAAATATAAGCCTCCTATGGCACTTTTTTTTTTAATGAAGCATTTTTTTAAGTTTAATCACAAGGTTCAATATCAGCATCTCCACACATAGGTATGGCTCCTACCCGATCCTTTGAACAACCATTTCTTTTAATCTAATCTGAAATCTTGGAATGCAGAATTAAATTTCCCCCTAGCTAATCAGGCAGAGAAAGGCTACTGTTCAGACAAGAGATCAGATAACTATCTTTCTCTCCAGCCATAATCATTTGCAGAATTTCTCACCCAAGAAGTGGGGTTTGATTTTTATGGGCCGTTTTGATATGGTTATAAGTAGTGTTTCATGGATTGTTTTTATAAAAGTTATTGGCTTCAGTGTATTTGATGAAAACCAAGTATAAGGAACTAAGGCCAGAGTGATTAGGCAGATGAACTATTTCCCCAGAATCATCCAGAGAACTCCTTCCTCACAGAAAGCCATTCTATATGTAAGTGGATATGTATACACATAGTCTTATAAAATAATGATAATATAATAAAGCAGCTGGGTGCAATGACACATGCCTATAATCCCAGCGGTTCAGGAAGCTGAGGCAGGAGGATGGCGAGTTCAAAGCCAGCCTCAGCAAAAGTGAAGTGCTAAGCAATTCAGTGAGACCCTGTCTCTAAATAAAATACACAATAGGGCTGGGGATGTGGTTCATGGCCAAGTGCCCCTGAGTTCAGTCCCCAGTACCCCTCAAAACATACAATAAAATAAAATGATAATAACAATAAAAGAGATGAGCAAACTGCTTCTTGTATCAGGCCAGATAGTAAATACATGAGCCATTTTGGACCATGTGGGCACAATGAACCCAGGGGCACTGTACCACTGAGCTGCAATCCCACCTCTTTTTTTTAAATTTTATTTTGAGATAGAGTCTCACTAAACTGCCCAGGCCAGCTTCAAACTTGAGATCCTCCTACCTTAGTCTCCTGAGTAGCTGGAATTAGAGGCATATGCCACTGCTCCAAGTAAGGGTTAACAATGTCTTAATCTGGATTTCCATAGATCCACGTGGCAGAAAACACAAAACTTCATGTTTTAAAGGACCCTGACACGGGTGACACATCAAAGCTGAATTTACTTACCCAAAGTTAACTCTGCATGCTATAATTTCAAAAAGAGAGAAGGAAAGGAAAAAAAACTAACAAAGAGTATAGAAATTAACCTGCCATTCCATTTAGTTCAACCTAAGCCTAGTGCAAGACAGAAACCAAAGAGGAGTAAGCTCTCCTGTTTGCTCAGTCACTAACTTTTCCTGATTCTATCCTTGAGTTCCTCAGGAAGTCTGGAACTCTCTAGAACTTTCATCCCATGAGTACTGTGTCCCCACAATTCTCTAGTTGCAGGGTTTAAGAATGCTATGTCACTTTCTTAGTGTGGGGCCCATGAACTACTTAATCTGGTGTTAAGCTGAAGAAACAAACATCCATCATCTCCAAGGCTGGAAGGGAAGGGAGAATCATTGACCTCTCTGAAAAAGTTCAGGGCTCCCCAAAATGGTGTCTCCTCAAAGGATTTTCAAGAGCAATCCTGACTATACACCATATTCTCCATCAGTGATTTTAAAGCCTACTCGGCCTAAGATACAATGCCCAGCTCTGTTCAATGCCTAAAACCTCTCTACCAAATCCCCACCCAGCTCACTGGGCTCATATAATGAGATAACAACCGTAATGGGAAGCAAATGACTTCTGGAGGCCATGTGTTCCTTGGTGACCCACTTCATGGGGAATTTATTTCTCAGACTAATCACACATCTCTATGCTCCCAAAGCTTTGGCGGTACTACAGAAAATCCCCAAACAGGAAGCAACTGCCCCCGGCTTGGCACCATTGAAGTCTAAGGAGATATATATATATATATAACTATTTCCAAAATTTGCTGATAATAACACAATTTGGGGGTGAGGAAGGCTGGGAGCTCCCCACATATGACATTGCTCCCTGGCCTGGGGATCAGCAGCTCTACTGTGGGCTTAGAGGAAAAACAAGAGTTATGATAGCTGGAGGCCAATCAAGTTCTCCTTGCTTCAGTTGATGGTAGGTCTTAACTACTTATTTATTTGTTCTGTGAGAAACTCATCTCTTCAGTAGGCCCACATTTATAACAGCGGATTTCCTGGGAGAGCTGAGATAGTTAAAAGTTAGCTTCTGGATATTTGGTCTACTGATTTGTACGTTTAAATACCAAGGGAAGACTGCAGTGCATTCTGCAGCTGAACAGATGTCTGTAAATTAGGAACTGCAATTTTATATTTAATAAGGAAAGAAAGCAACAGAGATGCCCATTCATCTATGCCTGATCAAAAGACGCACTTGTTGTTGGACAACTCTAAGCAGAACAGGCCTTCCCAGGTAATCATGTTGACCATATCACGATCACTGTTATCTATTACCCTCAAAATACTCCTCTACTTGCTAGATGGTTTCTGAAGCTCTATTGATGAGGAAAATGTTTTTTACCCCTAATTTAAAGTATTAATGAGATGGAAATGCAAGCATTCGTGATCCCAAGTTCACGTATGAAATGCGTGAGATCCCTGTCCACTCCCCATGCCCAGCTCTACCCTCTCAAAGTAAACCTCAGGAACTCCACCCAAAAGCACTACTGAGTAATGTCCCTGTTGCTGGTGGACTTATGAGTACTCAGAACATATGTCTAGAATTTCCTCTAAACCTTGAGCTCTCTCCCTGAAAATTTACTGAATTTTTCCAGCTTGCCTTTCCCTCAGAAATAAAAATCCTGTCAGTTTGCAATCTCCACCCAACATAATAAAAGTTAGTTATAGGTATAAGCTAAGCAAAAATCTCATTTTTAACCTGGTCTTCTGAATACTTTAAGCGAGCTCTTGGGACCCTGGGAGGTTACAGCTATACTCACTTTTGATGCTCAGAAGTCAGGTGGTTATGAACAATTCACCCTTTATTCTCACAGGGTATTGGCTCCAAGACCTCCAAACATAACAGACCACAGATGTCCAAGTCCTTTATATAAAATGGTGTAGTATTTAAATTAAATCCTCACATATACTTTCAATCATCTCTAGATTGCTTATACCACCTCATATACTGTAAATATTGTGTAAATAGTTGTCATCTTGTACTGTTTAGGGAATAATGACAAAGGGAAAAGTCCATGCATGCTCAATATAGATGCGATTTTTTTCAAATATATTTGATCTCCTGATAGTTACTCACAGCCATGGAGGGTTAACTGTATATCAAAACATCATGTTATACACTTGAAATAAATCAAATGCATTTTTTTTCTGGTTTGTGCAGTTAACTTCACCCCAGATTTCTCCTTCACAGGCAAACATACTCGGTCAGTTACTTTAAGATTTTCCTTTAGTAAGTCACTGTTCAACAGTAAAGGAATTTTCTATAAATAAAAATTACAAGCCAGCCTTAAAAACATATTTTTACCATCTTTTTTATTTTAATCATTTCCTATAGATTCAAGTTTAAGACTAATGCTATTTCCTTATTCAAATGTAACTACAGTACTGCGCAACTTCTGTTTACAATTACTGTCTAAGATATTCCACTTTTGTATGTTACAGCCCATCAGTATGATTTCATAGGTGTTGGAGGTGGGGTTGTTTGTTTGGGTTTTTTTTTTAGAGAGAAAACATCAGACCCACAGGATTTTATTAAGCAATTTGACTTTAAAAGAATATGGCGTTCTACATCAGATAGAACACTCATCTCCAGGATATATAAAGAACTCAAAAAACTTAACACCAAGAAAACAAACAAACCAATCAATAAATGGGCTAAGGAGCTGGACAGGACATTTCTCAGAAGAAGATATACATTCGATCAACAAATATATGAAAAATGTTCAACATCTCTACTAATTATAGAAATGCAAATCAAAACTATCCTAAGATTTCATCTCATGCCAGTCAGAATGGCAGTTATCAAGAATACAGTCAACAATAAATGTTGGTGAGGATGTGGAGGGAAAAGACACATTCATACATTGTTGGTGGGACTGCAGATTGGTGTAACCAATCTGGAAAGCAGTATGGAGATTCCTTAGAAAACTTGGAATAAAACCACCATTTGACCCAGCTATGCCACTCCTCGGTTTATACCCAAAGAACTTAAAAACAGCATGCTTATAGTAATGCAGCTACATGAATGTTTATAGCAGTTCAATTCACAATAGTGAAATTATGGAAGCAAGCTAGATGACCCTCAATTGAAGAATAGATAAAAGAACTGTGGTATATATACATAATAAAATATTACTCAGCATTAAAAGAGAATAAAATTATGGCATTTGTAGGTCAATGGATGGAGTTGGAGATTATTATGCTAAGCAAAGTAAGCCAATCTCAAAAAATCAAAGGCCGAAAGTTCTCTCTGATAAGTGGATGCTGATGCATAATGGGGAGAGGGGAGGCATGGGAAAAATGGAGGAACTGTGATTGAGCAAAGGGGATGGAGGGTGGGGAGGGTGCATGAAGGCAGGAAAGATGGTGGAATGAGATGGACATCATTACCCTAGGTACATGTGTGACTGCATATATGGTGCGACACTACATCATGAACAACCACTGAAATGAAAAGTCGTGCTGCAATTGTGTACAATAAATCAAAATGCATTCTGCTGTCATATATACCTGATTAAAATAAATAATTTTTTTAAAAAGAATATGGTGTTCTTAGGTATTGTCACTGAAATTATTTTCTAAATAATTTGATATATATTAAATTAATATCATTCTTAAAAAAAGAAATGTATGGAAAAAAAATAATTCTAATGGGAGGCAGGGTGTTCAAGTTCCATCCTCACCTTATCACTGAGGAAAGTGGAGCCTGGGTAAACCATTTGCCGAGGCTCTCAGCTCTGGTTATACAATTTGGACAGTAGTCTTTTCATTCATTGCTTTAACTTGCAAAGATCAGGTAGTACAGTGGGTTGCTAGCGGCACACGCCTAGAGGAGCCCTGTGACAGTGCTATGGCTGATGTAAATGACAGGGCACAGTGCCAACTGTGGAGTCTGAGGAGTCGGGGAAGCTTTCTCAGAGGAAGAGGTGACGCCTGAGTGAGCCGTGTAGAAGGCACAGAGGCACCCAGATGAAAAGTGGGTCAATTCTATAGAGAACTGGCACCCTGTGGGAAGGCACGAGGTAGAGATTCTGGGCCCAGCTTCAAGTGTTTCTGTTTTCCTTCACTAAGAATCACAACGAATGACACTAATCCCTGGGAATCCCAACCAACCTGGAACCCACGAGGGGGCTCTGCAGTCATCAGTAGAATTTCTCACAGTCCTCATCCATTCCTTCATTTATTCACCCAACCATGCACTAGTCATTCGACATATATGATCTTTTCTGATCCTCGCCACAAACTGGCAAGGCAGAGGATATCTCCATTTTTCAAATAAACAAACGAGTTTCATCACCATTAAGTTAGTTGTCAAAGATCCCACAGCTATGAAGTAGCTGAAACAGAATTCTACCTATCCCCCTGACGTGGGTTCTTTCCAGGACTCCACACTGCCTCCTATTTAAAATATACACTTATTCTTTGCCTACTGTGTCCTTTCTGTTGTGGAAAACAGGTTCACAGATTCAGAATTTTTTTTTTTAAGCAAGAGAGAAACACAGATTTCATTCGACTATCCTTTCTCCCCTCCCCTCCCTTCACTTCCCTCTACCCAATCTAAGGTAACTCTTTTCTTCCCTACTGTTCCCTTCCTTATTGTAAATTTGCATCCGCATATTAGAGAAAACAATCGGCCTTTGGTTTTGGGGGCATTGGCTTATTTTGCTTAGCATGATATTCTCCAACTCCAACCATTTTAAAACGAAAGTTTTGCTGGGGATATAAGTCAGTGGTAGTGCACGTGGTAAGCATGCACATGCCCCTGGGTTTGATTCCCAGGAACTTAGAAAGGAAAGAAAGGAAAAAATAAATAAAATTGGTATTTTTCTAAGAATTGCATAGAAGGTAGGAAGGAAAGTGAAGGATGCTCAGTAACCAATAGCTGGGCAACCACCACATCCCAGTTCCAGAACACAGCAAAATCACAGCTCTTCTGCAGGGTGAGCACAACTTCACAAAGACTCTGAAAATTGCCCTGTGGTCAACAGGGAGGGACGTAGCTGAGAACCCTGGAAGGAGAAAGAAGACTTCTGGGGCTCAGGAGAGAAGGGAAGTGAAACTTTTTAGTTTCCTGTTGGCAAACTTCAAAAAGGCTATTTGAAAAGAACACAGGTGACATTCACTCAAAGGGGTACACGGCGTTGGCCCAGGGAAACATTGAGGACTTAATCTTTTTTGCTAAGACCTCAACTAAGTCTCTGTAGCTCCTGACATGAAACCTATGAGGGAGAGGCTTTTACCTCACTCTGGAAGCTAAGGTCCATGCCAAGTACAGCACCAAGCGAGGGCTCAGAGGGAGAGGAGGACGTTCTGTGGGGTCATAAAACACGTAACGGGTGTAGGAGACGGTGGCTGTTCCTTTCCAGAACTCCTTCCTGTGTTTGAGAAATCTCCATTTAAGAGGTCTTATTGGGGGTCAAGGATTAAAAAAAAAAATCCTCATTTCTAAGAGCTAAAGATGCTTGGTACTTGCTTCCTCCAAATCTCTTGCCACAGGCAGGTGATGTGCACATATCAGACACTGTCTTAGGATCTTTTGAAGTAAAAGAAAAGAGATGAGAGACGGTACCTCCCCTCCTGGCTACAATACATTAAAGAAAAGCCACATCCATGGTGAAGAAAAATCAGCAGTGCAACTGTGACTTCCAAGATTTAGTGGCAGCGGCAGCAGTTTTCTCTTCAGAGCCACACTGTAGCATGATTTGGGTCTTTACAACAAATGTTCTTCAACATTGATTTAATAATCTAATTCCTTTTATATGCAAGCCCCAGAATTCTCTGTCACTGGCATATGAAACCCTAGAGGATGCAATGGGTGTTTGCAGATCTGGTCTGTTTCACGTTTCTGAGCTGCTTCTGCTATCCTTATCCCTTTCCTGGGAGGGATTTGCTATAATCCCCAATTAGACAGGAGATCAAAACCGGTGTACCTACCACGGAGGCTCTGCCTGTCCCTGCCCTCCACGTATACTCTCCACATCTGAACAGTAGGCATGTCACAGATGTCATTCCCCTAACGTGGTGAAGTCTCTGGGTATGACACATGACCAAAGCTGAGCCCAACAGTCCAACCTCGAATTTTTGTTTCTTACTTGCAGTTATGAAAGGAAATTTGTACGACAGAGAACTCTAGCACTTTGCCTTGTGAACTATAAAATGGCCTAGCGCCTTTGCCATCTCATCACCATGAAGTAACCTGCTTCTAATATTTCTGACACATAGATTCCTGCAGAAAGGAAGAAAATGAGATTCATGGGAATTTTAAACTAGCCTTCTTCTCTCATTTGACAGATGAAGAACTTTAGACCCAGGGAGAGGAAGTGATTTGCCAAAGGCTACCCATCTTTTAGACACCAGAACTCAAATCCTCTCTACCTCCTGTCAACACCTGCATATTCTTTCTATCCCCTGGTATGCTATAAACTTGCAGCAATATTGAATACATAATCTAATTATATATGTAATTATATATTTTTAATATATGTAATTAGATTGTGTATTAATTTTATATATATATATATATATATATATATATATATATATATATATAGGCTAGAATAAAGTCTTTCTGAGGGGAAGGGTACTCTTGTTTTGTTCTCCCCTGTATCTCTAGTGCATAGCAGTATCCAGCACAGAGTAGACACTCAAAAAACATTTTAAATAAATTAATGAGATCCTTTTTCCCACCTTCTAGGTAAAATAGTGCAAACAGGAGTGATTAAGACCACTAATTATAAAATGCATGTTTCACATGCAAATGAATGACAGTACTAAAATACTTTGAGAGTCTCTCATGTTTTTCAGAGTTCATCCACAAAGAAGCCTTAGACACGTTTTGCCTGCAGGTGTCAGTGCGGTGCCAGCCTCCCATGTCCAGAAAGCAACCTCGAACCTTCATCCTGCTGGCTTGAAGTCAGTCACTCATCCCCTGTCCAGTGGGCCCACCCCCACCCACTTAATTGCCTGGTGTTTGGTTGTGTCAAAGGGATAATTCAGGGAAAATAGTAAGTTGTTCAGCATCGTAAACATCTCCAACCTACAGTCCTTAACTTCCCTACCTCCCCACTGGGTCGATTCCTTGGGGTGATCTTCATCTCCTTTAAGTTAGGAGCCACTTCAGGTAAGGGGACTCTATCTCCCCCCCCCCATTTCCTATAGTGTTAGCTCTTGAAAGTCACTCAAGGTTGCTTTCTAAGTGGACTGTTTATTATGCATGAGCTATGGTGGAGTATTTCTCAACATTTTGGTCATTATCCTCTCCACTTCATGTTGGAAAAAGTGATTTACTCTTCTTTCCCCAAAATATTCTGAATCAATGGTTTTCTTCTTTGTTTTTGCCTTTTTTACTGTAGTATCTCATTTAATATTTATGTTTTAAATTTATTCTAATATGTTATACATGACAGAATGCATTTCAATTCATATTACACATATATAGCACAATTTTTCATATCTCTGGCTATACACAATGTAGAGTCACACCAGAGCACTAATCTCTAAGATATTAAAGAATTCAAAAATCTTAACACCAAAAAAATAAATAACACAATTAATAAATGAGCCAAGGAACTGAACAGACACTTCTCAGAAGATGATATACAATCGATCAACAAATATATGAAAAAATGTTCTTCATTGCTAGCAATTAGAGAAATGCAAATCAAAACTACTCTTAAGATTTAATCTCACTCCAGTCAGAATGGCAGCTATCAAGAATACAAACAACAATAAGTGTTGGTGAGGATGTGGGGGAAAAGGCACACTCATACATTGCTGGTGGGACTGCAAATTGGTGCAGCCAATATGGAAAGCAGTAGGGAGATTCCTCAGAAAACTGGGAATGGAACCACAATTTGACCCAGCTATCTCACTCCTCCATCTATACCCATGGGACTTAGAAACAGCATACTATAGGGACACAGCCACTTCAATGTTTATAGCACCACAATTCACAATAGCTAAACTATGGAAGCAACCTAGATGCTCTTCAGTAGATGAATGGATAAAGAAACTGGTATATATAGACAATGGAATATTACTCAGCATTAAAAGAGAATAAAATCATGGCATTTGCAGGTAAATGGGTGGAGTTTGAGAACATAATGCTAAGTAAAGTAAGCCAATCCCAAAAAAATCAAATGCCGAATATTTTCTCTGATATAAGGATGCTAATTCATAAAGGGGATGGGGGTGGAGCATGAGAGGAATAAACGAACTCTGGATAGGGCAAAGGGGAGGGAGGGGAAGGAAGGGGGAATGGGAATAGGAAAGACAGTAAAATGAGATGGACATCATTACTCTTCCTTGTTTTAAGTCATTATATTTTATCTTCAGAGTCACTGTCTCAGAATCGCTCATGTCAATGAGAGGTCAATGTTGACTTGTAGACATTATATTAATATATAATTGACCCAAGCGGTTCCTCCTCCCAGTTTCCTATCCTCTGATCCTCAGGATGATTTATGTTCTAGTTCCACAACCCTCTGCTTATCCCTACACACTCCTCCATTAATTCCCTTTCCCAGAATAAGGCAATCAGATGATACGTCCCTGCTGTATAAATGAGATAGAAAATCATCTATTAGCAATCGTTTTTGTTACAACAGGCCTACATTCTAGAAATGACCACTTCTAACTTGTTATAAGCCAAAAACTAAGTATCCTCTGGGAATTAAGCTCATAGCATATTTTCATATTCAAGTCATATATCCCATACTGCATTCTCTATCTGCATTCTGTGGGCCTGGCAGTCCTGCCCAGTTCCTGGAATGAAGAAAATTGAATATTTCACCAAAAAGCATTGATTTCACTTTGGCTAATGTCTAATTGCTAGACAACCCAGGAGAATTCAATCCAATTGAGTTCAACTCAAGAAGCATCTATAGCCTTGTACCAGGTATCGAATTCAACATCCAATGCAATTATCAGTGGGACAAAAACACAATCGGTGCCTGCAGGGAGCTTATTATGGTCTACACGTATACATACATAGCCAAGCCGCTGAGATACCCAGAAGAATGTGGCAAGTTACAATGGAGATATAAACAAAGGTTCTGAAGGTAGTGAAGGAAAATTGAAAAATGGGGACTGCTTCACAAAGCTGCAGACTCACCACTTTAGAGAACACTTCTGGCACTCTACAACTGTGAAGTTATTATTTAGCCCGAGTGGGCCAGCTCAGAAGGGAAGAATGCCCAGGATGGGTCATAAATGTACAAGTGTCTGATGTAAAGACACTGGGTATTGAACCGAGAAACAATCTGGAAAAATTCACTGCCTATCTCTCTGCCAAGGAAATACAGCCTCCACCCTCCCTCACCAGCAGACTGTGAGGGTTTCCAAGCCACTTCTGTTAGCTCACTGAACAGAAGATCACAAACACTAACAAACAATTCTCTCTCCTTGTTGTCATCACACCAAAGAAATGGACTCAATCTTTCTCCTGCATTTTTTCAACTTTTGTTTTCATGCAAAGAAGATAGGAACTGAGGGAGGGAGCAAAGGAGGGGAAAGAGGGAGGGAAGGGAAGAAGGAAAGAGGGAGAGTTTATAGACTTTGTAGAGATGTAAAAAAATCTACTTAGTGATCTATGTAGCTCTCAAAGACCTTTTACAGGGCCTCCCTTCATTTTTCTTTGGTGATACTTGATTTTCTTGTATGGGTATCACGAAGCCACTGTCTGAAACATTTCTGTGAAATGACAGTCCTGCAGCTCCTTCGTATGGGAGGAAACGGAAGCCTTAGGAAGGTGAGTGTCCTGTTTGAAGTGTAGGCTGGGGCGGAGTCCAAACAAGGACCAAGTTTTCCAGACTCCCCAATCTACGCTGCTCCAACTCCATGGCTCCATATTGTACAGGGACATTAGGATACGGTTGTGCTAAATTCTGTTTCTTAATTTCTAGGATCAGTCTTCCAACAGAGAGCTGTCATTCTGTATTTCTCTATCCTGAATTAGTTCCATCCTGAATTTTTCTATCCTGAATTATTCTCTAAAGAGATGGGGATAGCCATATTTATTCCATGTCGGAGACACCACCGTGCCATGGAACACACACACACACCAGCCTGTACAGATTGAGTACACCTTACCTGAAATGTTTAGGGCCAAATTTTAGGGTTTGTTTGTTGGTTGGTTGATTAGGGTTTTTTTTTCAGATTCTTTCAGGGTATTTGCACATATATTATGAGACATGATGGACATGAGAAACAAGTCAGAACATGTAATCCATTCACATTTCATATACACTTAAATACAAAGCCAGAAGGTCATTAATTTTACACAGTATTTTAGGGTGGCTGCAGTTTGATATCACATTAAGTCCAATGTGAAATTTTCTACTTGGGATGTCATGTGAGTGCACAACAGTTTTCAGATTTTAGAGCATCTAGAGTTCATATTTGGGGGGTAGGGATGCTGGATCTGTGGCCAGAACCAACTTTGAGAGACCAAGCAAAAGTCTGCAACACTCTCAGAACCCACAGTGGTCTGATGGATGGTACCAGTGGCAAACCAGAGAATATACTCTGCTCGTTTCTTCTACAGGGAGCATGACAAAAAAAGGTCAAAATGATGAAGGTCTGGAATTTGGCTTGCATTTCTAAGGAAGAAAAGGCAGTAAGGACTGGTAAGGACTATTTTGATGTTGGGGAATGGCTGGCAGGGCATCTGCTGATCATTTTCTTCTCAGAAAGCCCAGCGTAGGACTGGGTTGTGTAGCTCAGTGGTAGAGCACTTGCCTAGCATGTGTGAGGCACTGGGTTTAATTCTCAGCACCATACATTAAAAAAGAAAGAAAGAAAATAAAAGTTCATCAACAACTAAAAAATAAATAAATAAAAAAGAAAGAAAGCCCAGCATAAAGGGAAGCCTTCCAATAACAGAGAACTAGAGTTATGTGCCCAGTTCTACCCAGAGTCTCTCAATGAGAATTTGTGGGGCTCACAGAGGTTTAGAACACTCTCGATGCTTGGCAGGGACCATCAGAGAGCCTCTACTTTTGGGGAGTTGTACAGTGTAGTAGATTATATTCCTTCAACCAGAGCGAGATTGACTGCTAACAAGAACTAGGAATGCCTCCCTTTCCAAATGTGATTGTAACCATCAAATGCTCTAAATCTAAAGTGCTAGATTTTGGAACTAGTATATAAAAACCTCTGGTCATTACTGTCCCAATCTGTCCCAAACATGCCGAACTTCAATTTCATCATGTCTCTACCCTACTTAAAAATCTCCAGAGATGCTGATTTGCCCAAGGGTGAATATAAAACTTTATAGCCTGGAGTTCAGACCTTTTATGATGTGACGAAAGATGGGACAAGATCTGTCCTCTCTAGCACCAGCTCTGCTCCAGAGCAAGACTGTTTTCTACACTACTAATCATTAATCTGTTATAGAGTAGGTGGCCAATAAATATTATATGCAAATGAATTGCAGAATGAGATAAAAAAAACAGAACAGTAGTTAGAAACACAGGCCTTCTCTTCACTTACAATATACGCATTTTTCTGTGTGCATACTACAGTTAAATAAAAGAAAAAAATTTTAATGAACTTCCAAACTAGTTTGAGTTAAAGTCCCTGCTCTGCCACTTTCTGACACTGAGCAAGTAGCTTCATATTTTACCCTTCTAAACTTCATCTGTTAAAAAGAAGATATGTTAGTATCCAGTGTTGTGGTAAGGGTTTAGAGAGATGCATAGGAAGCATTTAGCACAGTAAGAGCTTAGCAAATAAAAGCCATAGTTAACATGCATGAATGAATGTTAATCTCCATCTCGACTCTGGATAAGTCTTCCACTTACTAAACACACACTGTGTCTCAGCAATTCTGTTAGGTACTGATCCAGGAACTTTTGTTAAATTCTTACTGATAGCTTTAGGCTCTCCTAATATTTTCTATGCAAATAATGATCTTTTTCTCCCTTTTACCCAAAACAAAGAAACAAAATAGATTATCAAATTGAAGCTGTTGTCTATTTTACTGAAGGAGGGCAAAGAAATCTCTGTGCACCTTCCCCAGAGGTAAATAGTACATCTTGTACCAAGGAAAAAAGATAGTGCTTGCAAATTCATATGGGAAGTTTCTATCTAGAAAACTTAGTCCCTTCTTTCATCACTGATAAGTGTTTCATTTCAATAAGACATTGGGTTTCTAAGCCTCAGAACTTGTCAATGCCACTTCCTAAAAAATATGGGTTCACAGATGATCAGGTTAAGGTGATCCCAGGGTGAGTCTTAACTCAATATTACCAGTGTCCTGATGAAAAGGGAAGTGTTGGACACAGGGAAATATTCAAAGGGAAGACAATGTGAAGACACACAGGGAGAAGGATCCACGTGACCAGAGGCATCTATAAGATAAGGAACAACAATGACTACCTAAAAACACCAGAAGCTATAAGGGGAGAGAAAAAAATCCCATTAATATTCCAAAGGCATTTTTCACAGAAATATAAAATGTAATTGCAAAATGTATATGTAACCACCCATATACACAAATAAATAAATAAATAACCAAAGCAATCTTTAACAAAAGAAACCAAATTGGAAGAATCACACCACCTGATGTCAAAATATACTACCAAAGCTACAATAATCAAAATGGCATGATACTAAGATTGAACACACAGAGATCAATGAAACAGAGAAGAAAGCCTAGAAATAAGTCAGGGTCAACTAATTTTTGAGAAGGGTATTCAAGAACACACAACAGGGAAAGGAGAGTCTCCAATAATGGTGCTGGGAAAACTGGAGATCCCATGTGGAAGAATGAAATGAGACTCCTACCTCACCACAGATACAAAAATCAACTCAAAATGGAGCAAAGACTTTAACACTGGATCTGTAAAAATGACTAGAAGAAAGCAGAAGAGAAAAACTGCATGACATTGTTCAAAATATGAACTAGCAATCCCACTATTTAGTACATATCCAAAGGAAATTAGATCAGCATGTCAAAGAGGTGTCTGCATTGTATGTCCTTGGCAGCATCAATCACAACAGCCAAAATTGCAAACAGCCTAAGTATCCACCAACAGATGAACAGGTAAAGAAAATGTGGTGGTGTACATACACAGTGGAATACTGTTCTGCCTTAAAAAAAGAAACTGTGTTATTTTCAATAACATGGGATGAAGTCTATTTTTTATTTGTGTATGTCAAAGGACACAAACTTTCAGTTAGATAGAAAGAATAAACTCTCAAGAGATCTATTTTATAACATGCTGACTATAATTAATAACAATGTTTACATCTAGAAATAGCTAACAGAGGATATGTTATGTGCACCCTTAAAAAAGTATGTGAAATTATTTGTATAATAATTACCTCAATTTAATCATTTTATGTATTTTTTTTTCTTGTGGAACTAGAGAATAAACCCAGGGTTGCTCTACCACTTAACCACATCTCCAACCCTTTCAATTTTTGTTTGTTTGTTTGTTTTGAGATAGGATCTTGCTAAGTTGCCCAGGCTGGCCTTGCCCTTGTGATGCTCCTGCCTCAGCCTCCCAGGTAGCTGGGATTACAGGTATGCACCACCACGCCCAGCCATAATGTGTACATATTTCAAAACATCATTTTGCACAGGATAGATACATTTGATGAATAAAAAATTGTAAGTGAAGAGGAAGAAAAGGATTCTTCTACAACTACCAGAGAAATCATAGCCTTGCAGTCATCTTAATTTTGGACTTTCAATTTCTAAAAGTGTGAGACAAATTTCTATTTCTTTCTTTTTTTGCATTACATTCATAATTTTTTTTGCATTACAATTCTTAATACACCTTTATACCACAAATTTCTATTTTTTTAAGCCACACAATTCAGGGTACTTTTTCATTGTAACTCTAGTAAACTAATATAATCACCATTATGAATATTTTCTTTGGGGCTGATAATCTGCAGAGATTGAAAAGCTCCTATAGAATATGTCAAAAGCATAAAGGCTCACACAGGTGGCACACTCAAGAATGAGGCTAAATGACAAACAACAGCTTTTAAAGTGAATAGCAGCAGGCATAAAAGGCAATCTATAGTGAGGTGAGAATCTGACCTTACCATCAAAAAAGCACTGATAAAAGAATTGATCAGGATTTATTAACTAAGCCAGTCTCCTTTAGAAGTTTTTAAAGAAGGTCTAAAATGATAAACCAGATCTCCAAGAGGAATGAAATAAACACCAAGGATGCCAGAGAGCTGAGAACAGAACCCAACAGAGGCTGGCGATATGGCCTACAGGACCAAAGCTGCTCACTAACTGTTATTATAAATAAAGTTTTATTGGAACACAGCTATGCTTATTTATTAATATATTGTGGATGTCTGTTTCCAAGCTACCATGATAGAACTGAGTTATTGTGAGAGAGACTGTGACCTGCAAAGTCTGAAGTATACTGTCTGCTTCTTTACAGAAAGAGTTTGCTGAACCTGGTATGGAAAAATGGTATCAGTCATTCTCAAGTCTTAATGGGCACCAGAATCAGCAGGAGGAATTGTTAAAATTCAGACTGCGGGGGATTTCAAGATGGTAAAATAGAGAAGGTCGCCTTACTGGCTATTCCACAGCATGAAACTAAGAAAACAGATGGGCAGCTTCTCAGTAAGTGAGGTACTGGAGACCTTCAGGGACACTATAAGTCCACGGGGGAGAAACTACTGCCTCAGATCCATACTGTTAGATGGGCAGATGATGGAGCTAAGATCTCAAGGACTGTGGTGGAGCTGCAGATGTTAAGGAGTTAACATCCTCCGACCTCTTGGCAGGCCAGAGCAAGCAACAACAGCAGACTGTTCTCGAGACACACTCAGTTGACATGGTCAGACTTACCATAAGTTCCTCTTGAGACTGTGGATTTGTTTCATGGTTTTCCCTTGTGGTGGAGTTATTTTAAGGAATGTTCCTGTTATCTTATGCTTAGCTGCTAGCATAGGTCTAGTATAAAGATTAAGAAAATAAATGTAAACATAGCATTGTTTTTAAAAAAGATATTTTAGTATTTTGTCTGCCTAACCTCAAGGTTACATTCCATGATTGGAAACTTACTGTAAACTATAATATGCTGTGCTTGCCAATAATGAACGTCCTTAGCTGCATACACCAAGCTTTGGAACCCCTGTGTCCCTTCTTTCATCTCACTTGGCACTTCAGTTCACATCAACAAGTAGATAAAATACAAACAATATGAAGTAGCAAGGGAAAAACAAGCCAAGATAATGCCAATAATAGAATACATTGGCACCACAGTGGAAGAAATGTCAGAGAAGGTGTTTAGAATGTACATAGTTAAGCAGATCTGCAAGGTAAAGGACAATGTAAGGACTGAAATCAGAGAGAAAATACAGAAAGTGAAAGATCATCTCAATAAAGAGGCAGAGATTCTGTAAAAAAAAAAATCAAGCAGAAATCATCAAAATGAAGGAATCAATAAACCAAATTAAAAATTCAATGTAAAGTATGTATCACCAACAGAGAAGATCAGAGTTTCAGGCAATGAAGAGAAAATATAAATTTTGAAAACAAAGTTGACCATGGAGGAAAAGATATTAAAAGACCATGAACAGAAATTCCAAGAAATATGGAACAATCTGAAAAGACCAAATTTAAGATTCATCAGGATAGATGAAGGCTAGGAGATACAAACCAAAAGACTGCACAATCTTTTCAATGAAACAATATCAGAAAATTTCCCAAACCTAAAGAATAAAATGGAAAATAAAATACAGGAAGATTACAGCACCTCAGCTATACAAAATTAAATAGACCCACAGTAAGGCATATTATTATGAAAATGCCTAACAGAGAATAAGGATAGATTTTTAAACCTGCCAGAGAAAAATGACAAGTTACATTTAGAGGGAATATAATCTGAAGCTCAGCTGATTTCTCAACCCACACCCTCAAAGCTAGGAGGTCTTGTAAAAATATATGCCAAGCTCTGAAAGAAAATGGATTCTAGCCAAGAATATTATACCCAGCAAAATTAAGCTTCAGAGTTGATAATAAAATAAAAACCTTTCATGATTAAAAAAAAAGTTAAAGAATTCACAACTAGAAATCCTGCTCTACAAAACATACTCAGTAAGATATTTCATGAAGAAGAAATGAAAAGTAAAATTGAAAACCAGCAAAGGGAATAATAGTCAATCAAAGAAACTAATTCAAATTAAAAACCAGATAAATCTAAGTTACAGGGAATTTATTAATAATAATAATTTATTGAGAATAATATTTCTCAATAATAGCATTGAATATAAGTGGCCTAAATTCATCAATCAAAAGACATAGGCTGGAAGATTGGATTAAAAAACAAGACCCAACAACATCTGTCTCTAAGAGACTTACCTCATAGGTAAAGACATCCACAGACTGAAGGTAAAAGGATGGGAAAAAAACATATCACTCACATGGATCATGTAAATAAGCAGATGCTTTTAGCCTCATATCAGATAAAGTGGACTTCAAGCCAAAGTTTAATCACAAGGGACAAAGAAGAACATTTCATACTGCTTAAGGGAATTATACATCAACAAGACATGATAATCATAAATATTTTTGCCCCAAACAATGGAGCATCTACATACATCAATCAAACCCTTCTCAATTTCAAGAATCAAATAGACCACAACACAACAATACTGGGTGATTTTAATACACCTCTCTCACCACTGGATAGATCCTCAAAACAAAAACTAAATAAAGCAATAAAACTAAAAAATACAATGAATAATTTAGACATAACAGATATACCTACAGAATATTTCTTCCATCAATGACTGAATACACTTTCTTCTCAGCAGCATACAGATTCTTCTCTAAAACACACCATATCTTATGCCACAAAGCAATTCTTAGTAAATACAAAAAATAGAGATGATACCTTGCATTCTATCAGGTCATAAGGGAATGAAATTAGAAATCAATGATAAAATAAGAAATAGAAGCTAAACTAACACCTGGAGACTATATAACACACTATTGGAGGACCAATGGATAGCAGAAGAAATCAGGGATGAGGTAAATGAGAACACTGATACAACATAGAAAAATCTCTGGGACACTATAAAGGTAGTGCTGAGAGGAAAGTTTATCAGAAAGTCAACAAATGATCTAATATTACATCTCAAAGCCCTAGAAAAAGAAGAACAAATCAACACCAAAAGCAGTAGAAGATAAGAAACAATTAAAATCAGAGCTAAAAATCAATGAAATTAAAACAAAAGAAATAATCCAAAAAATTGACAAAACAAAAAGTTGGTTCATCAAAAAAATAAATACAATTGATAAACCTTTAGCCAAGCTAATGGAGAGAGAGAGAGAGAGAGAGAGAGAGAGAGAGAGAGAGAGAGAGAGAGAGAGAGAGAACTCAAATTACTAAAATTCACGAAGAAAAGGGAAATATCATAACAAATACTACTCAAACACAGGTTATAATCAGAAACTATTTTGAAAATTTAGACTGTAAAAAATACAAAATTTGAGGGGCTGTGGATGTGGCTCAAATGATAGTGCATTCACCTAGCATGTGTGGGGCGCTGGGTTCAATCCTCAGCACCACATAAAAATAAAGATGTTGTGTCCACCGAAAAACTAAAAAAAATATATATATATTAAAAAATCTCTCTCTCTCTCTCTCTCTCTCTCTCTCTCTCTCTCTCTCTCTCTCAAAACAAACAAACAAACAAACAAAATTTGAAGACAGATAAATTTCTAGAGACATATGACCTACCCAAATTGAATTAGGAGGACATAGAAATTGAAATTAGGACAGTGAAATTGAAAATCCATCAAAAGCCTACCAACAAAGAAACGCCCAGGACTAGACAGGTTTTCAGCTGAGTTCTACCAGACCTTTAAAGAAGAACTAACACCAACCCTCTGAAATTATTCCATGAAATAGAAAAGGAGAGAACCCTTCCAAACTCCTTCTATGAAGCAAGTATCACCCTGATACCAAAACCAAACATACATCAATGAAAGAAAACTTTAGACCAATATCCCTGAAGAACACAGATGTAAAAATTCTTCATAAAATACTGGAAAATCACATACAAAAACATATTTAAAAAATAGTGCACGCAATCAAGGCGGGTTCATCCCACAGATGCAAGGTTGGTTCAAAATACAGAAATCAATAAACGTAATTCATTACATCAACAGACTTAAAGAAAAGACTCATATGATTTTCTCAATAGATACAAAAAAAGCATTTGACAAAACACAGCATCCTTTAATTCATGCTTTTCTTCATTTTATATTGTCAATTAGAGCATTTGTTGCAGGGAGCCCCCTCCTCCCCTTACTCATTCCTGGTTAGCACCATGCCAGGATAAAACCATTGCCACCAGGGCTCCCAGCTAAAAACCAGTAACTAGTGATTGAAAAGACTGCCTGAACAACACTCTGAAATCTAAGAAGCGATACAAAATAATCTTCATGTTTGGGGATTTCACTATATCTAAAGCAGCTTGACAGAAAGGAAAGGAAGATCTGAGCCCCAGTCTTAGCTCTGCCATTGGCAGTGAAACTGTAGTTTTCTTCAGTGAAAACTACAAAATACTAAAGAAATAAATTTTCGGGGGATAAGCACATAAATTCTCTGCATCTCAATTGCTTTGCTTGTAAAATGAAGGTCTGGACCAAATGATGTCCAAATTCCCTTCCAGTTTTTAATTCTGTGATTCATGAGATTCCCAGTACCTCTCTTTATTTCTATGCAAGAGGGTCACCTATCCTGGGTCCCATATTTAAATGGCCCTGGTACTAACTGAATGAGCCTACACTTGGACCTGCTCCAAACAGCTAGGACTCCAGAAGTCTCTGGTGGTGTAGGCTCAAGTATCCACATGCATGTATATGAGGCCCTCAGAGGACCAGGTAGATTGGGATTGGGAAGCACAGACCACTGACTCTGCTACTGAGTGGTACCCTGAGGAGCCCAGAACTCAACTTTCCAGGTCATTACAACATTTATTAATAGAAGAGAACAGAATGTATTTAATAGCCCAATTTTCAACTTTGAAATATTTAGGAATACAGTGAGTGGGCTTCCATTTGCATTTTTAGCTAGGGCTCTGAAAATGTTAAAGATTGCCCCAGGAATCTATATTCAACTGTCTTCCTCCTAAACTTGGCACCATGGTACACCCCTGTATCCCCAGCTACTTGGGAGGCTGAAGTAGAAGGATCACTTGAGCCCAGGAGTGCAAAGCCAGCCTGTGTAACATAATAAGACCCTATCTCTAAATAAAATAAAATAAAGAGACTGACTTTCCAGAGTTCTGTAAGTTTTAGTCAGTACACGGAATGAATAAATTTGCAGGGTGTGGTGGCACAGGGTAGATGGGGTAGACATACATTAACTCAGAGTCATGTGTCTTTCAAAAATAAAATACTATGTGTTATGGTTTAGATATGAGGTGTTCCCCAAAAGCCTGTGTATGAGACAATGCAAGAGAGTTTCGAGGTAGTAATCCCTGATGAGGATTCAAGGAGCGGTAACTGTAGGCAGGTAGGGTGTGGCTGGAGGAGGTGGGTCATTGGGGGTGTGTCTTTGGGGTATATATTTTTTTAGCTGAGCTTTGACTCTCTCACTGGTTCCTGGTGCCATGTCCCCAGCTGCTTTCCTCTACAACACACTTCTGCCAAAATTGTCAGCCTCATCCTAGGTCCCAAAGAATGGAGCCAGCTGTCTATGGACTGAAATCGGGAGCCCCCAATAAACTGTTCTTCCTCTAAAATTGTTCTTCTCTGGTTGCTTGGTCACAGAAATGAAAAACCTAACTGCAACACTCTGCTTATTCTTAAACCTCCTAGGTTATTTTATGGCCTTTACACGGAACTCACTGTAAATCACTAATCTGTGCATTGTAAATGTAAGTTCAGAGTAGTATCATTAATGAGGTGTTGAAAGCTGTTTATACAATTATTCTCTTTCCCATTCCCTTTGTCAAAAGGCAAACAGAAAATTGAGTTCAGTGGGTAAAATCTGGGGCTTCAAACATGCACTTCCACTAAATGATAAGGAAATCCTAAGGATCCCAAGGAACAAGAATAAATTCAATAGGCTTTGTTTTGTAATATACTCTCCTCCAACTCCCCAAATGCCCATCTTCATATTCTCCTCACTCTTGCTCTCATTCTGACTTTTACATTCTTTTCATACCTTAGACATCAGCCTCTAAGCAGAGAAGATTCGCCTGAGAAACTCCTTAATACTACCTGGTCCCAACATCTTATCCTGGCTCTCAAATCACTCCAGCTACAGTCAGTCCTCCATATCCTCTGGTACAATAAATGTGTATTCAATCAACCTTGGTTCAAAAATAGGCGAAGAAATAACTGCATCTGTACCAAACATGGACATATTTTGTTCTTGTTATTATTTCACTAATAACAACTATTTATATAGTATTTACTTTGTATTAGGCATTGTAAGTAATCCACAGATTTTAGTATACAGGAGGATGTGCATAGATTATATGCAAATACCCATTTTATATGAGGGATTTGAGCTTACACATAGTTTGGTACAAAGGGGGCCCTGGAACCAAGCCACCATGGATATCAATGGACTATGTTAGATTATGTCCATAGCTCTCAGTCTTATTCTGTACACCTTTCTGCCCATCCTTCTACCCCCATATTTTATTTTATTTTCTTCCTGGCCTACTCCCTGCTCCCTATAATCTTAAGTATGTTATTATATTCACTGATATTAAAATGTTAAGGGCCAACAGTAATGCTCTCATACCACTGATTTTTTTCAACAGAAGTTCCAATACCTCATTTGGGTGTTCTCAACATTAGTGTGCTGAAAAGATGCCAAGAGAGCTTGTTAAAATTCAGATTTCCTAACTGGGAATGGAACCACCATTTGACCCCTTCTCCTCGGACTATACCCAAAGGACTTAAAATCAGCATACTGATTGTGTAGCAGCACAATTCACAATAGCTAAATTGTGGAACCAACCTAAATGCCCTTCAGTAGATGAATGGATAAAAAAATATATGGATAAAAATGTGGCATATATACACAATGGAACATTCCTCAGCAATAAAAGAGAATAAAATCATGGCATTTGCAGGTAAATGGATGGAGCTAGAGAAGATAATGCTAAGTGAAGTTAGCCAATCCCAAAAAATCAAATGCCAAATGTTTTCTCTGATATAAGGAGGCTGATTCATAGTGGGATAGGGAGGGGGAGCATGGGAGGAATCGATGAACTCTAGATAGGGCAGAGGGGTGGGAGGGGAAGCGGGGAGCATGGGGTTAGAAATGATGGTGGAATGAGATGCACATCATTATCCAAAGTACATGTATGAAGACAGGAATGGTGTGAATTTACTTTGTATACAAGGGGAGATGTGAAAAAAACTGTGCTCTGTATGTGTAATAAGAATTGTAATGCATTCTGCTGTCATATAACAAATTAGAATTTAAAATTTAAAAAAAAAATTCAGATTTCCTCAGTCCCAGTATAAAGGTTCTATTATTGAAGGCCAGGGGCAAGATCTAGGGGTCTGTATGTTGTATAAAGTATCTGAGAGGGCTCAATGAGAAATAATAACTTAAAGAAATGGTTTTTATAGTGCAAATTTCAACATGATGGCAAATGGCAAGACAATGGGAAGATTTTCAGTGTTTTTATTAGTGCATTATAGTGACACATAAAAGTGGAGTTCATTTTTTTTAATATTTATTCTCTAGTTTTCGGTGGACACAACATCTTTATTTTATTTTTTGTGGTGCTGAGGATCGAACCCAGCACCCCACGCATGCCAGGCAAGTGCGCCACCGCTTGAGCCACATCTCCAGCCCCCAAAGTGGAGTTCATTTTGACATAATAATACATGCGTCAAATATCATTTGCCCCACTTCAATCCCCAGTATTTCCACTTTCCCTCCCTTGTTCCCCTTCCTCTACTCTAGTGGTCTTTCTCTTATTTATTTATTGTTAGATATGCATAAAGGTGGGATTCACTATGTTCTGTTCACATGTGTACATAGCAGAATTTGGTCAGTTTCACTCCACAGTTTTCATATCCCTCATCCCCTTCCTCCATGCCACTGATCTCCCTTCTATTTTCATGGGATCCTCCACTCCTTTTTTCCCTTATTGATCTCATATTTTCTGCATATGAGAGAAAACATTCCACTTTGGACTTTCTGAGTCTTATGTCACTTAGCATGATGTTCTCCAGTTCCATCCACTTACTGGCAAATGACATAATTTCATTCTTTTCATGACTGAGTAAAATCCTCTTGTGTATATATACCACATTTTCTTTACCCATTTTTCTGTTGATGGGCATATGGGACGATTTATAACTTGGCTGTGTGAATTGGGTTGCTATAAAATTGCCTATATCACTATAGCGTACTGATTTTCGTTCGTTTAGGTAAACATCAAGGAGTGAAATAGCTGGGTCATATGGTAGTTCCATTCCTTGTCTTTTGAGGAATTTCCATACTGCTTTCCAAAGTGGTTGTACTACTCCCCAGATCCTCTACAACACTTATTATCATCTGTATTCTTAATGATTGCTATTCCAACTGGAGTGAAATAAAATCTCAATGTAGTTTTGATATAAAAATTTCATAATTGCTAAGTATGTTTAACATTTTTTTATATATTTTTGGCCATTTCTTCTTTTGAGCAATGTCTGTTTAGCTATTCCTCCCCCTTTTTTTTAAATTGGGTTGTTTGTTCGTGGGTGTGCATGCGCGCGCATGTGCACGTGTGTGTTAAGTATTTTGAGTTTTTTATAAATTCTGGATTTAATCCCCTGTTGGAGAAGCAGCTGGCATAGATCTTCTCCCATTCTGTAGGATCTCTCTTCACGTTCTTGTTTCCTTTGCTGTGAATAAGCTTTTAAATTTGATATTACCCCGCTTATTGATTCTTGGCTTATTTCTTGAACTTTAGGAATCTTATTGAGGAAATCGGTGGCTGTGCCAATAGGTCAGAGCTATCTTTTCTCCAGTGTATGATCTTAGTTCCTTTGTTGAAATTACTATGTGGGTTGGTCTCTGTGTGTTCTATTCTATTACATTGATCTTCATATCTGTTTTGGGGATGCCTCCTGCATGGTTCTTCTTACTCAGGATTGCATTAGCTTTATTTTTTTTTTTCTTTCATATGAAATTTAGGACGTTTCTAGTTCTGTGAAAAATTTTATTGGTATCTTGATGGGGTCTACATTGAATGTGTGTATCATTTTCAGTAATATGTCCATTTTGAGAGGTGTCTACCCAAGAATGTGAGAGGTCTCTTTGTCTTCTAAGGTCTTCATCCATATCTTTCTTCAATCACTGTAGAGATATTTCACCTCCTTAGTTAGCTTTATTTATTTCCAACTATTTTTTTAATATTATGGTGAACAGATAGTTTTCCTGAGTTCTTTCTCAGCGAGATCATCATTCGAATATAATGAACCTATTGATTTATGTATGGGTTAATCTTATATCCTGCTATTTTGCTGAATTTATCATTTCTAGAAGTCTTCTGGTGAAGTTTTTTTGGGGTCTTCTAGATATAGAATCATGTCATCAGCAAACAGAGATAAGTTGATGACTTCTTTTCCCATTTATCCCTTTAATTTCTTTCCCTTGCCTGATTGCCCTGGAGAGTTTTGAGACCAATTTATTGAGTAGGAGTGGTGAGAGTGAACATCCTTATCTTGTTCCTGACTTTTGAGAAAACTCTTTCAGCTTTTCTTCATTCAGTGTGATGTTGGCTTTGGGTTTGTCATATATAGTGATTATCTTGAGGTAAAAATTTCTTCTCTCCCTAGTTTCTTCCACATTTTTAACATGAAAGGATCCTGGATGCTATTGAAGGCTTTTCCTGCATTCATTGAGATCATCATGGGATTCTTGTCCTTAATTCTATTTACATTTATAGATTTGCAGGTATCAAACCAACCTTCCACCCCTGGGATGAAACCCACTTGATCATGGTATATTATCTTCTTATTGTATTTTTTAAAGTGGCTTGCTAATATCTTATTAAGGATTTTTACATCTATGTTCATCAGGGTTACTGATCTGTAGTTTTCTTTCCTTGATGCATGTTTGTCTGGTTTGGCTATCAGGATGATACTGGCTTCACTGAATGAGTTTGAGAGTGTTCCCTACCTTTCTATTTCATGGAATAATTTGAGAAAAATTGACATTAACTTTTTTTAAAGTTCTGGTAGAATTCAGCTGACAACCCATCTGGTTCTGGGTTTTTCTTTGTTGGAAGGCTTTTAATTGCACTTCAATTTCATTTCTGGGTATTGTTCTGTTTAAGTTTTCTGTACCCTCTTGGCTCACTTTGGGCAGGTCCTATGTGTCTAGAAATTTGTCATTATCTTCTAGACTTTCAAGTGTATTGGAATATAAATTTTCAAAAGAGTTCCTAATGATTCTCTTGATTTCAACAATATCTGTGGTGCTATCTCCTTTTTTATCTGTAGTGTTGTTGGTTTGGATCTTTCTTTTGGTTAGTTTGGCTAACCAAACTAACCCATTAACACATTAACCTTGTGTATCCTTTCAAAGAAACAACTCTGTTGCACTGATCCTTTGTATTTTCTTAATTCTCAATTTTATTAATTTTGGCTCTGATCTTAACTATTTCTTGTCTTCTATTGCTTTTGTAATGAGTTTGCTCTTGCTTTTCTAGGCCCTTGGGACCCCAGATTATTAGATTATTCATTGGGGATCTTTCTGGTTTTGGAACACTTGAATGCAAGTATTCAATTCTTTACACTTTCCTATTAGACCTGCCTTTATACTGTCCCAGAGATTTTGAGATGCTATATCTCAGTCCTCATTTGTTTCTATGAATTTTTTTTAATTTCTCCTGGTTTTTCAATGACACATTCCTCCTTCAAAAGTGTATTAGTCACTTATTAAGATGGTTTCTGTTGGTCAGTATCAGTACCATGCTTTAACAAAAAAGGCTCACATCCTTAATGGAGAACACTTATCACAATGACCACTTATCACCATTTTTCATATGAGAAAGACTGAGGCACCATACAGGTAACTCAGCAACTCTGGGTGGCCCAGGTCATGAGTTTCCAAGTGCTTCTTCTGTCATTCCTAAGACAGAGTCATCCCAGGGTTTATCTTGGACTAAGAGCTCTGGTGCATAATTTGCTTATGAAGTTAGAGTGTGAATGCTTACTTCCTGCCACCAGTAAACTGGAATGAGGGAATTTATTGGTTTGGGAATTTGCCTCAATCACCCAAAGAAGTATTCCATTCCAGGTACCAGAAGGAATTGTGCTTATGTTGAAGGAGCAGATTAGAAACTGCAAGCTTGATGTCAGAGGCAAGGACAGTTAAATGTCCTACAGTCCCATTGTATGGAGTTAAATATAATTAGTAAATAACATTGTATGGGGCTTTGAAATCATCGCAGCCAGATTAAAATAAAAATATAATATAGTAAAAACAAAAGCAAGTTCATTAAAATCTAATCATGTCCTTCTCCTTTATGTATTAAAATTGGAAGCTGTGAGTGATGCCTTTAATTATAGTCCTGATGTTTTAGCTGCTGAGCAGTTTATTTAAAGTGACAGAGTCATTTTCTTAGTACATAATTACTCCTACTGAATTTGTTATGTAAACAAATAGGAGACTAATAATTCAGAAACAGAAGTAAAATTGATAGTACCCACTAGATAATAATCTTAATGTATTTATTGCAGATTGCTGATTCAGACCTAATTTAGTTTGAGAGTTAACTAATTAGAAAAGTGCTACAAGCTCATGTCTTCAACAAGATTTGTACCTAAAATCTCATGGTGTTAAAGGCAAAAATATCCATAAAAACACTGGAAAAAAAACATTGAAAATCAATACCAGTATGATTTCTCTATTCTCTGTAAACCTACCTATATGATTCACCATATCTAAGACCAAAGAGAGGAGGTTAAATGCAAATGAAATCCTCATTTTAAAAAATGGGTGTTGGTCCATAAGTTAATGGACTAATTTATCAGTAGTGATACAACAGCAAAAGACTCATTAAAGAAAAAAAAGGTGAGAGAGTAGTTTCTCACACTGGGTGAGAGGCATGGTTTCAAGATGGTCCTGAAGATGGCTTTAATATTCTATAATCGATCTCATATTCAGATCATAATTAATTAACTTCAATTTCACTTCTCTGTATTTATGAAAAGCAATTTTATCTGGCTTTAAAAATATGCTAGATATTTCCCTATATGCTTTTAAAATCAAATCCAAAATGCTCTGCAAACTGCTTTCTGATTTTAAAAAAATATTATATGGGATTGGGAATAGAGTGATAGAGTGTTTACCTAGCATGTATGAGATTAGTGGTATGATCCCTAGCAATTCCAAAATTAAAATAAAATAAGATGTGTTCATCTTATATCATACAAGCAGACTTTGTTGGTAAAATGTTGTCATGAGGTGGTTTAGACCCATGATGCACTCATATGGTTTTACAGTGAAGAGTTAGGACTTTTACATGTTATGCTCCTTTTATGTCAGTGAATTTTCCCAGAGAAATCACATACACAGATTTCAAATGCATGGTGCCTGGTGACTAAACAACCCACAGCTGAAATTTTTTAGAGAGATTATCTGAACATCATATATAATCTCACCTTACTATAGAGAAAGATTTTTACATGTTCAAAATGTTGGCATAAAAACTCAAAATACTCAAAATAACCAATAATGGGCAAATAATGATCTTTCAGCTATAGGAAATGGTGATGGACTTGTTTCATTTTTCCATTGTTTCTTTGAACCTAATGACAACCAAAGATGCTGGTGAATTACTTGATATGCGATGCATCATCCTACTTCAGTCCAATAACTATAAAGAATGCTTTCATGCTTTCTGTTTTCAACAGATATCGACTGAGAGTCTACAGTGTTCTCAGCTTTGGTTCTAGCAAACAGAAAAACCTCCCTTCTTCCAATTTGGATAGTACACATTTTGGAGGTCACTCCAAAATTAATATCAATGGTGAACGTTAATATTTAGAAGAGAAACAACAAAAGTAATGAAAGATGTCACAATTAACTGCAATAAAGTTTACAATGATTATAAATAGTTCAATTGTAATAAATGCTGAAATAGTGAGAATATAACCTTCTGATAAAAAAGAAGAAAAAGGTTTTATACATATTTCATAATTGCAGGTATGTGTGAATTACTGGGGTTATAAATTATGCTGGCTTAAACATGGATCTTCTTGTGCTTTTTTCAAAAAATATTTTTAATTGTAGATGAACACAATACCTTTATTTTATTTACTTATTTTTATGTGGTGCTGAGTATTGAACCCACTGCCTCACACGTGCTAGGAAAGCGCTCTACCACTAAGCCACAACCCCAGCCCCAATCTTCTGGTTCTTGTGTAGCCAGGAATGCTCCTTCATGGAAAAAGCTGTGGTAGGTGGAACAAAATGGAGCATTCTCAAACACAACTGGATGGAGCCCTAGATGCATCACTGGCATCCAGTCTTTCGCTGGCTCTCTCAAACCACCTTGACGGGGGTTCATTTTTCCTTTCCTTTCATTTTCTCACAGATTATTTCTCACAGATGACTGACCATGCAGAATTGAATGTATTCAATTCTAGTGGCTCTGGAGGCTGAGACAGGAAGATGACAAATTCAAAGGCAGCCTCAACAACTTAGCCAGGCCCTAAGCAACTCATCTACTCAACAAGATCCTGTCTCTAAAGTTTAAAAAAAAAAAAGGCTGAAGATGTAGCTCAGTGGTTAAATGCCCATCAGTCCAGTTTCCAGTACAAAAAACAAAAAGGAATGCATTGAAGACATTGCAAATTTCATATTTAATAAATATAGTATGTTTATAATGTTGGCATCAAGACATTATGATGGTCTGATTGAGCCAAAGGCTCATGCTAATGGGCAATGCAGTATGACACAAGATACCAAGATCCCTCAAGAACATAAACAGAACCTAAAGATCAATCAACATCATGAAATTGGGGATCAAATTTGTTTACAGGTTCAATTTTACCATTTTTTTTTCAATATGATTCTAGTCATGTGGCTATTACAATTAATAGGAAGAGTTGAACTGGAAGAGAAATATAAAATGAGGAGCAGAGACATAATCAATACAGTGGTTTATTATTATTTGCTCTTTAAGTCTACACAAATTCAAATATATCTTATTCAGTAAAAAATAACAGTAATAATAATAGTTTAAATGATGTAGGCAATTCAACCTATAGTTTTACTGAGCCAGTATGTGGCCAAGAGTGAGTAGGAGGTGAAATGCATGGATTTATTGTTCTCATTTCCTTCATACTGAAAAAAAAATGATTAAGAACAATTATATTGGGTGTTCAGAGATAACACCCAAAATTCTGCCTTACATGCTGACCACAGAAGATCACTTATGTGAGATGCAAGCTCACTATTCAAACTCTGTTTTAGTCAGTTTTTTCACTATGATCAAAAGACCTGACAAGAACAATTAGAGGAGGAAAAGTTTGTTTTAGTTCTCACAGTTTCAGAGTTCTCAGTCCACAACAGCCAGCTCCATTTCTTGAGGCCTGGTATGGAGCAGAAGATCATGGTAAAATGATGTGGAGGAGGAAAGGAGGTGGAGCATACCAATCAGCAAGACGAGTGAGCTCCACTCTCCAGGGACAAAATATAAAACCCCAAGTCATGCACCCAATGACCCACCTCATCCAGCCACACCCTCTCTGCCTTCGGTTACCACTCAGTTAATCCCTATCAGGAGATTGATTCACTGGTTGGATTAAGGCTCTCATAACCCAATCATTTCACCTCTGAACCTTCCTACATGGTCTCACACATGAGCTTTTGGAGGACACCTCACATCTAAACCACAACATTGATCAAAAAGGTGAAAAAGTAAATAGTCCATTCACAGAACACCATATATTCATAATCTGAGGAGACTTGCTAGAGATGTACCCATCCACACTCTGCTTTCTTCTTTATGTTACACTGATGTAATTTTACATATTTCTAGTAAAAATTTAGATATACTCCGAAATCAGATACCAACTAAAAATCACCCTGCAGGTAATACCAATATGTTAATAGCACCTTTCAGCAGCTGATCTGTTGGGACTATATGATAAGATGGTGGATCGGGGCTGGGGATGTGGCTCAAGCGGTAGCGCGCTCACCTGGCATGCGTGCGGCCCGGGTTCGATCCTCAGCACCACATACCAACAAAGATGTTGTGTCCGCCGAGAACTAAAAAAAAAATAAATATTAAAAAAAAATTCTCTCTCTCCCTCCTCTCTCACTCTCTCTTTAAAAAAAAAAAAAATAATAAGATGGTGGATCATTGATCTGCCCAAAGAATTAAGTTGTAATGTAACACAGACATACACCTTCACATCAGGAAGCACCCAAGTTAACCTTCCTTCTTTATTCTAAGACTTGCACTGTACTGAAACATAGATTTTCTTATTCAGACATTTGAATTCTTGGTCAAACATGATTATTCATAATACTATGAGTTTCTTAAGGCTGGGGAATAAGTCTTGTTCACTGACATAATTCCAAGTGCCTGGCAATCATAGATACTCAGTTAGTGTTCAGTGAACCAGTGAACAGAATAGTGCAGTTAAAACTGAAGATGATAGAATTTGGTTGGGTTGGGGGTCCTGATAAATGAAATCAAAGTTGCCTTCAGTGTGCAAGTGCAGAAAATCCTTCAGCTATGCACACCAACCACTGGTAATACGAAATATAGCATATCTAACTGTTTGATTAAGTACCTGTGGACTCATAAATTTACAGACTCATAAATTTCTTCTAATTTTAAATATGGTGTCCAATGATAATTTGCCTTAAACTTCTTTTGAACCTCACAGCACCAAAATAATTTTTAATTGAACAGTATTTTCTGACCATACACTCAGACCTAAATATGCATTTCACTGTGATAGCATAATGTTGGTATCTTTTGAGTGAGGTTGATGCTGATCCCTCATGATAAAACTTTTAAAATAAAAATAACTATTTTTAAGAGAAGTTTTAGGTTCACAGTGAAGCTGAGAGGAACACACCAAGATTTTCCAAGTAACCCTGGTCTCCCTCCAACACGCTTAGCCCATTACCCATCGACATCTCCTCACCAGAGTGCTCTATCTGTTGCAACAGATGAATTGACATTGACACGTTATAAGCACCAGAGTTTACATTAGGATTCATTCCTAGAGTTATGCATTCTATAGGTCTGAACAAATGTATAACAGCACGTATCTACTATTTTAGTATCAGATAGAGTCATTTCACTGCCCTAATAATCCTCTGTGCCTTACCTTTTCAACCATTCTCCACCCTAACCTATGATAAAGCTTCTTTTTTGTACATGTTTTCATTTCTCCAGAAAATCTCATTCAGGCTGGACCTGATGGTGCATGCCTATAATCCCAGCAACTTCGGAGGCGGAGGCAGGAAGATCACAAGTTCAAAGCCAGCCTCAGCAACGTAGAGAGGCCCTCAGCAATTTAGTGAGACCCTATCTTAAAATAAAACATAAAAAGGGCTGGGGATGTAGCTCAGTGGTGAAGCCCCTCTGGGTTCAATTCCTGGTACTATTAAAAAAATTAAAAACAACTCATTCAGGACAGAATTCTTGGCAGCAGCTTTCCAACAAAACATTCATTTAATGAGGTTACAAAGGCCATAGTCTGAGACTATACAAGGCAGTGTAGTGTAGCGTTTAAGAGCACAGACTGGCAAAAAGAAGAACAAAATTATGTCATTTTTCAGGTAAATGGATGGACTAGAGAACATCATGTTAATGAAATAAGTCAGACTTGAAAGTCAAGGGTTGTATGATTTCTCTTATATGTGGAAGCTAGAGAGAAAAATGGATGGAAACAGGTTTTATAAAAATAAATGGGGAACTAGTAGAGGATAGGAGTTGAGGGAAGGGAGGAGAGAAGATAAAGAGCAATAAAATTGGCCAAACTATGTTTTGTACATATATTAATATTTAACAACAAATCCCACTATTGTGTTAATTATAAAGCATCAATAAAAAGTGCAACATAGAAATAAAAATAAAGATCACAGGGCTGGAGGAAAAACTGTTCAGGGTCATATCCTGGCTCATCTCTTAACACCGCTTCGCCATGAGTAATTTGCTTAACCTTTGTGAGCCTCATTTCCTCATCCATAAAATGAAGATAATAAGAACAATGACCTCAAAGTGTTTTGAGGATTAAGTGAGCTCACTCATGTGAAGCATTTTGAATAGTGGAACATGGTACATTCTTATTGTACCACAGGCTGTCTTAGATGCTTTGCTTTTACAAATTTGAATAAACACAACTAATAAATGCCACATGGAATAAATGTTAGCTATTATTATTAAAGTTTAACTACATGAATTATCAATCCTTCACCATCTAACCCATAAAAATAATAATTTTTATGAGTTTGATCTAATGTTTTATGGGTTGAAGATATATAAGTAATTTGTTTAAAACAATTCTGGTAAAACAGAAAATAGAGGAATAAGATAAATATATCAAGTCCAAAATATTAATCCATTTGTAACCATCTCTGAGTACATAGGCTAAGCATTCCTAATCCAACAACACACAAAAATAAAACTTTTTGAGCATTCACGTGATACCACAAGTGGAAAATTCTATACCGGTGACACTTTGTTTCATGTCCAAAATTACATAAAATATTGTATAAAATCACCTTTAGATTACATTAAAAATTATTTGTGAAACATGAACGAATTTCATTTTTAGGCTTGAGTTCTATCCCCAAGATTTTCTCATTGTGAATATGAAAATATTCTGTAAAAATCTGAAATAGGAAACAACTCTGCACCTAAGCATTTCAGATAAAAGAGAGTACACTTGAAATATCCTGGGGGTCACATTGTATTTTTATCTCCCAATCCAGGACAGCAATAGTAAAACCAGGTTGGGAGGATACAAAATTGGAAGAGGAAGAAATATTTCCTTTGCAGCACCTGCCTGCATTTCTCTGACTAGTCACATATCATTGCCCATTCACAAGTTCACTTTGTCTATCTAGGAAGTTGGTGAATGCCCATGGGGAGTGATCCCAGGGAAATTTTGAAAAGGTAGGTATCTTGAAATCTCTAAAACTGGAACTTGAAATCATCATCAAATGGGGGTCAGGAATAATATTCCCAGAGGATTCTGGATAAATATACAACTACCTCAGCAAGATCATACTTTATCCATTCAGTGACCACTACACAGAGTCTCAGCTTAGCTAAGAGACTGCTGATGGGATCTGTGAAGGAGATGCATACCTTATGATGAAAAACTTAATGACAAAAGTTAAAATACACAAACGAGGGTGAGATAACGGGAGATTCTGGACTAAAGACTGAAAATGAGAGTAAGGGGAGAAAAATAAAATTAAATGACCCCACCTTACCTGGGTGGACACTATCTCCTTGTGCTCACCCTGATCCTGTCTACCCTTTTTTTATTGATTTTGCTTTTTAAATACACCACAGCAGAATGCATTACAATTCTTATTATACATATAGAGCACATTTTTTCATATCTTTGTATATAAAGTATGTTCACGCCAATTCATGTCTTTATACATATACTTGGGGTTTTTTTGCACTACAATTCTTATTATACATACATACCACAATTATTTTTCATATCTCTGTTTGGATATAAAGGATGTTGACACCCAATCCGAGTCTTCATACATGTACTTGGGATAATGATGTCCATCACATTCCAGCATCCTTGCTGATCTACCCTTTAGATCAGTGAGAACACCTTTCCAGCCCTCCCACTATTTGCCTATTCTTCAGCTGATCTAAAACCACACTTTGCCTAAATTGAGATTACCCCACTGCCTTCTTCTGACTCATATAAAGTGGTTGCTTTCATCTGAGCATCTGCAAAATCAATTTTCTTCACCCTTCACTTTGGAACACATTGTTAAATCTAGCTGCAGTAGCTGTTGTGCTTAACACCAGGGAACTGCACTCAAGTCTAACTTTTCCAAATAACCATGGATAATTGTAAAGATTCTTGGACCCACCCAAGAAAAAAAGTTCCTCTGCTGAATGATTAACAATTTTTAAAAAAATAAGAAACAAGTCTTGTCTGAGCTTTAAACAGTTTTTAAATGAACTTCAGAATCCTTATTGGGAGTATTTTTTTTAATGAACTGAATGCAAGCATTAACACAGAAACAGTTGGATGCTAATCATTTAGCTGGCAAAAAGTATATTACATGGCTAATAGAAACACCAGGGAAGCACGGGGGGAAATAAGAACTATGTGTTGGCAACAGCAACATGTCTGTAGGTGGCTCCAAGTTACCAAGTAGGGCTTTCATTACTAAAAGCAGTCAGGAGCAAAGGAGTTGTTACAGCATCCTTCTAACCTCTTGAGAGTTTACCATTTGAGGTATCTTACCCCTTGAAGTCTGGTAAGGAGGAGCTTTGACAATTCTGAGGAATACACCACTAATAGAAGCTCCATAGACATGTTCAGCAGAAAAGTGACCAAGGATAAAAGTAACAGTTCTCAACATTCATAGAGTACTGTACCCACCGCCCTCCTTTTATCTTGTCAAGAACAAAGAGGTTCAAGGATATTAAGGGACTTGTTCTAAGGTTAAATAGGTAACAAATGACAGAGGCCAAATTTAATTCAATAAAACTAAATGAACTTCTATTGACTTCCTACTCTGTGCTAGCAACTTATAGCACAGATAAAAAAAAAAACATAAGTCCCAGTTGCCTGCCTTCAGAGAGTTTGCTGCCTGCTGAAAACAATGCATATGCATTCATGCAACCACTGTACACTGAGGGTCTACTATATTCCCTGGGTGACTGGGTTGCTGGGAAATAAGCAATGTCCAAAGCACACCCAGTTCCTGCTACCCTGGAGCATGCACTCTAGAGAGGTCAGCAAAAGGCCAACAAATAAACAAAAGGGTTGAGTGATACCAACTCAATAAAACAAGGTGGCACCATGGAGCTGGGAAGGTGCTACTATGGATCAAGAAAGGCCCTTCTGAGGAAATAACAGTTTACCCAGGTTTGACAGGCATGGAGCCTGAAGATCCTGTATCAATCTTGTTGGAAGGAAAACACCAGAAAACTTCGCTGGAGGTTGCATTTGTATAGAAAGCAAGCTGTCTTGCCTTGATTTTGCCTCCATTGAGAATGGGTTTGGGGGAAGCTAATGAGGAACATGGGAACAGGAGAGAGGCCAAAAGTTCCTCCCTCCCAGCACATTCACACCACAAAGCTCACCCTGGTGTGGTCACACAAAGAAACCAACCTGGTGTGTTTGAGAAACAAAACTCAAGAGGCAAAGCCTATCGAACAAGGAAGCCGTGTACAAAATGAAGGAGAAACAGGCTGCTGGCACAGGTGCTTGCCAGACATGATATGATATCTGCCCTTTGTCCCATTGAGAAAAGAAACCAGCAGAGGATTTTGAGGTAGGACTGGTCCAAAGGAGAATGCAAACTACTGCATGAGAATGGATTGAAAAGAGGCAAAGCTTGCAGCAGGCAGGCAGTTAGGAGGTGAAAGATGAAGGTGTGGCAACATATTTCAGCTATAGAACAAAGGACTTACTATAAATTAGGTGTGTGCAAGATGAAGAGAAGAGGAAAACAGGTGATTTCTAGATTTCTGAGTGGAACATGTTGGTCAGTGGTGATGGTCTATCGGGACTGAGAAGACAGAGAAGAAAGAATAGGATTGTTTTTTAGCAAGAGTGGATCAAGAAATCTGTTAAGACTGGAGATGTCTATTTGATGTGTGTAAAGGAATTAGAGTACAGATTGAGAACTGCTACTGAGATGGAGGCATATTCGGAATAATGTGAAACTCAGAGGGAAGAGAGGTAAACTTGGAGAAGGGAGGTCACGGAAGGTTTCACAGATTTGATGCTTGTACATTTGAAAACACTTTAAGAAAGGGCCAGGGGGTGAGAACTGAAATTTGAGGCAGAGGGAACAACATATGCTCAAAGGCAGGAGATACACAAACAGGGTTCAGACGGCACTTTGCCCATGTCCCACATCTGTCTCCTGAAAGCAGCCTGGGGCTTCTAGGCCCAGGAAGTCAGGGAAAAAAGAATGCAAAGGAAGTTCACCACCAGTGAGTGCACCAGGAGGAGCTGGCAAGAGTATTAAATGTGAAGTGAAAAGCCCTGGGTTCCAGTTCCAACACTACCACAAACCAGCTGGGCAAGGGACGTCCTTTGTCTGGGTTTATTTTTGCAATTGTAAAATAGGTTGTGAAGAGGGCTAGGGTTATGGCTTAGTGGTAGAGCACTTGCTTAGCATGTGTGAGGCACTGAGTTTGATTCTCAGCACTGCATATAAATAAATGAATAAAATAAAGGTCCATCAACATCTAAAAAATTTTTTAAATAAATAAACAAAATAAGCGGTAAGGCCCAGTTGTTTGTAAGACAACCATGAGGTAGAAAAATCCATATAACAATGGTTAGCAGTCATCTAGTGTCTCTCACACACAGATACTCTCCCTGCCTCTCTCTCTCTGTCTTTGTGTGTGTGTGTGTGTGTGTACATATACACATAAATACTTTATATATATATATATACACACAAACACAAATATATTAATCCTCCATCTCATTTCAAAAAAAGATTTGAGGCAACCTAAAGAAATGCTTACTGTTGTGCAATAAAGACTTTCTCTAGCTTTCGCTGGCTCCTGGGGAATCACTTCTAAATCCTTGGAATTTCCTGAGATAGAAATGACTCCTTGCATCAGACCTCATATATGCTGATGAGATGACTCTAAGGCATAGGTCCCTGGGAAGGCCAGCTACGGGATTAGAGGGTTAGAGATTGGAGTCAGTCCAACCTCTAAGGAGGGGAGGAGAACTAAAGATTAAGTCCAGTCACAGAGTCAAATTTTCAGTTAATCAATGCAATGGCCACAGTTTGGATCTGTAATGTTCCCCCACCCAGGCTTGGTTCACAGCCTGGTACTTTGAGAGATGGGGCCTGGTGGGAGGTTTTAGGTCACTGGGGGCCTGCCATCAAGAGGATATTGGAACTCCACTCTCTTCCTCTTTCTTCACTTCCTAGCCTCCATGAGGTAAGCATCTTCTTCGGCCATACATTCCCATGATGTCCATGGACTGAAACCTCCAAAAGTGAGGTTCAAAATAAATCTTTCCTCTTTTTAAGTTATCTCAGGGGTTTTTGTTGTTGTTGTTGTTGTTGTTACAGTAATGCAAAGCTAATACAGAAATAAAATCCCAATTAAAACTCTGGAAATCAAAGCTTATGTAAGCTTCCTGGTTGGTGAAAATATCAATGTATGAGGAAGCTGATGGGTCCTGTTTCCAAGGGGACAGATATGGAAACTCTGCATCAAGGACCCTCCCAGACCACACCCTTTGTCTCTTTAATTAGCTGGTAGAACAGCCTTTATAGTAAAACTATTGTAATATTAAGTACAGCATTTTTCTAAACTTTCGAATCATTCTAGAAAATTATCAGACCTGAGGGGGGGGTCATAGAAATGCTTGAAGAAGTTGCTAAGAAGAGTAGGTACGCTAGGGACTCCTAAACTTGTAGCAAGCATGTGAAGTGATGACCATCTTTCAGGGGGACACTGCCCTTAACTTGTGGAGCCTGGACTAACTTCAGTTAGCATCAGAATTTTATCACAGCATTGTAAAAACATACATGAAATTAACAGCTACAGCCCAGAGAAAGAAGGACACAGAAATAAAGTGATGAAAGTAATGCAGTTACTACTCATATTCCAAAATAAATTTGAAAGCAACTTCATAGTGATTTTAGAAGTAGCATGATATGATGGTTATGAACACAGATTTCAGCCAAACTTATAGGACTCAAATGCTGTCTCCCGGGATAACCACAGGTTAGTAACTTCACCTCTTAGAGATTTCTTACCATTATCTACAACATGGAAATGATAATAATACCTATTTTGTGGAATTATTTTAAAAATTAATCAATTCATAAAAAGTATTTAGAATAATGTCTGTAACATAAGAACATGCAATACATATTAGCTATCATTATTAGGGAAAACCATAACATAGGTCAGGATCAACACATTAAAACACAATTTAGTCAAAGTATTCTTTAAATGTGCTCCAGATATGAAACACTCGGTCTACTGTAACATTCTCAAATAGAACTTTCTGCAGTATAATGTTCTATATCTGTGATTTCCACTCTGAGAGCCCCGAGTCATGCATAGAAACTGAACACCTATGAGTATTATAATTGAGAAAGTTTATCCATCAGGCATAAGCCCAGAGAAGAGGCCACCATTCAGTACATGTAGGTGGGCCAAGGTAATATTTGCAGATGTGGATAAGTCTAAGTTTTCCCCTCAGAAAATAGTCTGGGGCCTGGTGATATAGCTTAGTGGTAAAGCACTTGCTCAGCATGTGCAATGTGCCCAATATAATCACCAATACAAGGAAAGAATCCACAGTTTACCACAATTTATAATAATAAGAGACCCCAAAGTTTTATATGTTCTTATCATATCGTGTTACAAATTAAAAGAGAAAATGCATATAATAGCTTGGCCCATTGCCTTGCATAGCAAATAGATTTTTAGCTCTTATTATCATTATGGTCAGAATTATTCTATGATATAAAATATGTCTGCAATAATTACAACCTAAAAAAAATCATGGAAGCAGATATTTAAAAGCTCAATACATTGCCCACAATCTCAGGCTGGGGGTGTAGCTCAGTTGGTAGAGAACTTGCCTAGCATAAGTGGGGCCCAGAGTTTGATTCCTAGCACTCCTGTTAATAATAATACAGAATCTCAAGTAATGTTATTACTAATGAACTTTTCAAGATGCGCTAGTGGTAAAATGTAACCTGTAGGAAGTGAGTTAACATTTTTGCATAGGATTTTTAGATCTTGGCCAATTAAGTGCTAGTGAACCTTTCCCAAAACTGATAATTTAGCCATAGAAGCAACTTATTTAAAGTAAGGTAATTATATCACAGGGCCACTGTCTGTGGAGGCTACTGTAAATTTGAGAAAATAGAACTATATCATCAGCATTTGAGCAAATGCTTATCTGTCTTCTTTCTACTGCAGAGTAGCATGATTTGGCTCATCCAGGAGTAATATAGAGTCATTAAGATACACATTTTAAAAAGGAGTCTGAAATATATTGTGTTGTTTCCCTTTAGAGTTAGCTAATCTGTCGAGAAACTGTCTCTAATGACCTGGATTCTGGAAGTGGTATTAGGAGACAAGGTACAACTTCCACCATAAGTAGCCAGGGGTGTATATCTAGGGCATAACTAATTCCTGTGCATAAGCCAAGAGAAGGTCAATAAAATCAACACTTTCAAGGTTCTCAAAAAACTGAAGCACAAACTGATGAAGCTTATATAATCCTAGTCAATGAGGCAAGAATTCTGCCTAACGCCCAGATGTTTTTCCTACAAAATATTGTCCTGAGACACCCAGACCTGCTGTTTACCAAAAAAGGAACTGGCCTACATTTAAATGGAATAATTTGGAGGGAACAGAAAGCATTTTTAGTAGAATCACTAAGTATGGTTCTAGGCAGGTATTTACTCCTAGGTAACAAGAGGAATATAGACCAGGATGTGAGCACATCACAGAGAGCAGTGCCAAATATTCCAAAGGCAAATGCCTTCTGCCCATGCTCTATGTAATCAGAGACTATTACTAGGACCCAGATGAAGGTCTAATTTCAAGGCAATTGGTGAAGGTTTTTCAAATTGGGAGTGTTCTTCAACATCACTCTTCTTGAACACTAAGAAATGAACAACGAATCCTACGGTATTCATTTCCTCTGCCTTGCTTATCTACTCTGTGGCACACCAACATCAACAGGGCAGCAGTGTGGTAAAGAAGAATGAAGAGATTGGTGCTTTGAGGTACCAAAAACCACATAGAATAATTTAGGGCATGTCAGTTATAGAACAATTAAAAACCACCACATAATTGAATGATGGCATCAATCAGAAATATAAAATACAAGGGAAACACGCCAATGGAATGTTTACATATATTAAAAGGAAAATTTCTTAGGCCAAGTAAATTTAGAGTTTATTTGAGCCAAGGAAAACAAAAACAATTTGCAGACCCAGCAAAAGGTTTGCAGAACCTCAACCAACCATAGGATCAGACAGCAAGGCATAGAAATCAACTTAACTGTTGATAGCCTAGTTGACCAGACATTTAGGTACAGCTTAACTAGTTACTTGTTTGCAAGCTAATCAGGCAGGTGGCTATAGGGCCTTCTGCAACCAGCCAAAGCTCAATTACTGTCATTAAACTCTGTTGGTTAAGTCTGTTGTACCCAATACAGATGCCTAGTCCAAATCCATGGCCTCTCACAATTTTTATTTCACAAATATTAAGAACTTATTTTTTTCTCACATAAAGGGAAGTTCAGAGGCATGCAATTATGGGTTCAGGTTTAATTCGCTCCAGAGCCTCTGAATTGCCCTGTTATTTCCCTCATGGCCCCAGGTTGGCTGCTACAACTCCAACCACAAGGTCACATTCCAGCCTAATGGAGAAAGAAGGAGAAAAGGTGGCGCCTATTGAACAGTCCAGCCCTGAACCAAAACTCTATGCATGGTCATTGAGGTCTAACCATAGGCAATTGCAAGGCTCTGCCTGGCAGGCTTCATGGGGGTGGGAGAGCTTCCCTTCGCATACCAGACATGAAACACGTCCAGTGCATTCCGGTTTTCTGGAAGGAGTTGCAATCAAGGAGATGTTGCAGTACAGGGCTAAGATGTGCCCTCCCACTCCCAGCCCAGCCAGCCATACCTATAGGCATATCTGCATTCCTAGCCCAGGCACCCCCAATTCAGAGGCTTCTTTCCCAGAGACTGTGGCTGAGACTTCCCAGGCACCTCCATCAAAAAATGTCCTTAGGATTTTAATTCCAACTTCATCTATGTACTGCTGTTTCCCTTTGGTGCACATAGATCCTTGTTGCCAAGTCATTGGTCTATCCTTATTTCAACTGTCCATTACTATTAAGAAGTCCCTGAAACAAGTACACCCATTTTTGCTTTACCCAAGATCTTCCAAGGCCCTGAAAGAGAGGCATGTCATTGCCAGCCATATGTTCTAACTCGAAGACTTCTCAGGGACTCCTTGGAGGGGCCTTGGCACTTTTCTCCACTTTGACTTAGTACTTTTCTACTCCTAACCCTCACCCCTTTCCCTTTCCCTGGACCCCTATGTCCATAAAACAGCAGGATTCTTCTGTTTAGGCCTCTTCAGCAACAAAAGAATTCTCCCAAATGCATGCATCCTTGCTCTATGCTGTGCCAAAGGACGGAGAGCAGTATAAGGGAGCCAGCTCCACTTTTTGCCTCTTGCTTGCCATCACAACAAAGACTTCATTGTTACTCTCAGCTGGCCTCGTTGCCCTAATTGGCCACTTAAAATATGGCAGCTGGATGGGACAGCAAACCTTCTCAGAGACCCCCACAGCCAACTTCTACTCCAGCCTCACTGGCCTGAACTGAGACACACATAGCTGCTCTTAGATGAATCGTGTCTAATTGAGAAAACCCTGATCAACCATCAGTGTCTGCCAGACACTGATGGAATTAGGAGTTCAGAAAAGAGAGACGTTTAGGCTGAGCTGCAAGGAGATGGTTTCACAGAAAAGGTTAAACTTTAAACTGTGCTCCAAAAGATAAATAAGGTTTAGAGATGAGAGGGCATGACAGATGAAATGGACAGACTAGGGAAAGGTTCTGAGGAAGGAATGTGCTTCTGGGACAGAAGAAACCACTCTGCTTCTCTGGAAAAGAAAAAGTCCAAGAAAGTTTGAGGGGTTTTGTTGTTGTGGCTCTGGGGACGGAGCTCAGGGACATTCTACATCTGAGCTACACTCCCAGAACTTTTGGTTTTGTGACTAAGTTGCCCAGGCTGTCCTAGAACTTGCAATCCTCCCGCCTCTGCCTCCGGATTCTCTGGGATCACAGGCATGTGCCACCACCACTCCTGGCAGAAATGTTTGATTTGGGAAGTCGAATACAGTTGCCCTCCAGGGGATGGCAGAGCATGCCACTCATCCGAGAATCTTTAGCAAGTCTTACACTGGAAAAATAAACTAAGAAATGCCTGTGAAAGAGCTGCTATTGTCTCTCCACACACGTCAGTAAACATTTATGCACAGGAAGTGGCCTTAATATGTGCAGATTACACTTTTCAGGGAAAAAAAAAAAAACAAGTAAAACACAGCAGTGGGATCCAATGAAGAGAGCATCATTCTGCCACCGTCTGGGCTTTGCCTCCCACTGTGATCCACAGGGTATCTACTCACAGAACCAAAGCAACATATGGCCTTGGAAATGCAAGCCTCTGATCTCAGAATCAACAGAGGACTCTTTAAATTAAAATATCAAATCAAAAATTCCCCTGAATAACTATGTGTTTGAGTTGTGTTTCAGGCGTGTGTGTGTGTGTGTGTGTGTGTGTGTGTGTGTGTAAAGAGAAATGGGGGCATTGGCCAAATGAAAAAGTGTATTAAATCATTAGAGCAGATAAGATCAAGGCGATGTATTCCCCTAAGAGTGTGTTTCTCCCGTTCCTTATTAATTGGCAGTGAAGGTAGAAACAAACAGTGGTAATAAAACCAGGGAATGGGGTTCTTTCATGACTCTTGTTACACAGCCTATGGAGTAACTCAACACCAAAAAACTCAACGGCCAACATCTTTTTCTGCCACATCTAAGTGAGCTCTACCCCAGAAGGGAGTGGAAACTGGGCAGAGATCACTCCTGAAGCAAATCCTCTAGTGATTTACAAGAGCTTGCCTTCAGGACGGTTCCCAACAGTCTCATTTAAAAAAAAAAAAAAAAAAAAAAAAAGGCTTTTCTAACACCAATTGGCAAAGTGACTGTTCCCGAAAAAATTAAAATGTGGGATGGGCTCATTACGCAACCATGCTGGAGGTGGACAGAAATAAAGCATAAGCCTACAACCGTCACCTCTGAAAAAATGAAGAGTCTGACATTGGCTCAACAAAAAGAAGACATTTTAATTAATATGCCTCCCTGCGGCTTTGTCTTTCTTCTTGTGTACTCAGCTGGAGTAATTAGAGGAAAACCTGAGGGACGCCTCCCCCAGAAGCCTCCCCGGGCCTCACTCTTCACTAGCAATGGTCTTCACCCAGGAAGAGAATCAGCATGAGCACTAATGTCCATCTGCTCTGGGGGAATCATCCCTCCAACCACCAAAAGGAACTACACTGGTTTGGGATTTTTGTTTTGTTTTGTTTTGTTTTTTTAATAGCAAATTCTACTCATCTTAAAGGGAACAAAAAGAAGCAATCATCTATAAAGAAATCCAAGTTAGTCTCACTTGTGATTCAACTCCCTCTTCTGAGATTTATCCTTATTTAAAAACGTTGCCTATGTCATATATACTACTATAAAATTCACCCACTTGAAGTGTACAAGTAAAATGAGTTCTGATAAACGTACACAGTTGTGCAACCATCACCACAATCAAGCTTTAGAACACTTCTGTCACTCAGGAAATCCCCTAGCGTCCATCTGCCATCAATCCCTGTCCCTGTTCCCAGCTCCAGGCAACCAACCATCTTGCTGTCTCTGCCAATGATCTCTCTCCATAATTTGGCCTGTTGTATAAATTTCATATAGATGGAATGATGCAGTAATGTACTCTTCCGTGTGTGTCTAGTTGCTCCTACTTAGCCTGTTTTTGAACTTTATCCACACCATTACATTTACAAGTAGTCTGTTCCTTTTTATGGCTAAAGGATATTCCACGGTACAAAAAAAGCCACATTTTGTTGATCTATTTGCCACTTGGTGAACACTTGGACTATTTCTGATTTGGAGATTTGATGAATAACAGAAACATTCAGGGCTGGGGATGTGGCTCAAGCGGTAGCGCGCTCACCTGGCATGCGTGTGGCCCGGGTTCGATCCTCAGCACCACATACAAAGATGTTGTGTCCGCCGAGAACTAAAAAATAAATATTAAAAAATTTTCTCTCTCTCTTTCTCTCTCTCTTTAAAAAAAACATTCAAATACAAGGCTCTGTGTGAATAGCTGATTTCATTTCTCTTAGGCAGGTGTATAGAAAAGAAATTCCTGACTTACATTGTAATTATTTACTCAACTCTCTAGGAAAAATTCCAGGTAATTTTTCAAAGTATTTCACATTTTCCATTTCCATCAGCAATGTGTGAGGTTTCTTCTTCATTATCTCATTTTCTTTATAATCTTAATAACATTTGACATATTGTGTCTCTTTCCTATTACATATATTTTGGTGACTGTATAGTGATAATTCACTGGGGTCTCAATTTGTGTTTCCCTAATACTATGATGTTGGACATCTTTTATTACTCACAGATCTTTTCTGGTAAAGTTTCTAGTCAAATTATTGGCCTTTTTATAATTGGATGACATATCTTTCAAGTATTTAATTCTGCGTTCTTTTCATATTCTAGACAAGAGTTCTTTAACTTATATATAATTTTCAAATATTTTCTCCCATTCTTTTGGCTTTCCCCCCATTTTCCTAATGACATCTTTTGTAGAGCAGAAGTCTGAATTTATCTATTATTGTTCATGTTTCTTTGAATGTGAGTCCTAAGAAATATTTGCCTAATCCAAGGTCACACATTTTTTTCGCCCTTCTTTTATTCTAGAGGTAACTATCCTTCTAACTCCTACATGTAGATCTTGGATCCAATTTGAATAGAATTTTTTGAAATAAGTGTCAAGGTTTATTTTATTTTATTTTGTTTTTTGGATATAGCTATTGTAATGATTAATCTCAGGTGTCAACTTGACCGAATTAAGGGGAATCTAAATGGCTGGTAAAGCATTATTTCCAGGAGTGATTGTTGGGGTACTCCCAAAGGAAATCAGTCTATGACTAGGTGGACTGAGGGGGGAAGATCTGCCCTCAAAAAACCTTTATAGTAAATTTTGAAACCCATTCAAATTGCTTGTGGTATAGACAGAACAAAGGAGCAAAAGAAAAAAATGAATTCACTTTTTCTTTTCTAGAATTAGCATACCCTTTTTTCTTTTGCCCATAGACAACAGAATTCCAGCTTCTCCAGCCTTTAGACTCTGAGACTTAACACTAGTGGCACCCAGGTTCTATAGATTTTAGCCTCAGTCTAAGCTAAACCATTCATTTCTCTGAGTCTGAAGTCTTCAGGTGTGGACTAAACCATGCTACCAGCTTCTCAGATTCTCTAGCTTTTAGACAGCCTATCTTGGGACTTCTCAGCCTCTATAATCATGGAAGTCAATGCTCCCAATAAATCTATATATTTGGAGACTTATATGTGTGTGTGTGTGTGTGCAAAATGCAAATGTAAAACATATATATCTATACATATACATATAATATCCCTTTTTCATAATGCCATATTATTCAGCTATAGATAGATGGATGGATGGATACATAGATAGATAAGCAGAAGATAGAGAAAACCAATGGGACATATACATATTTCATATTGGTTCTGTCTCTCTGAAGAACCCTGACAATACAAGCACTCAATTATTCCAGCATCATTTATTGAAGACTATTTTTCCACTGATTTCCCCTTGTAATTATGTCAAAAAAGTGATTATATATGCATAGGTTTGTTTTGGGGCTCTATTCTGTTCCATTGATCTATAGTTTATGATGCTAATACCAAACTGTCTTGATCATCATAGCTTTATAGTAAACTTTGAACACCAAGGAGCCTAAATCCTCCAACATTGTTCTTCTGTTTTAAATTTTTTGTTGCTTATTCTAGGGTACTTGGCATTTTCATTCAAATGTTAGGATTTGTCAATTTTTATTAAAAGTCTGTTGGGATTTTGATAAAAATTACCTTGAATCTATAGCTCAATCTGAGGAGAACTTTAACTAAAATGAATCTACAGTCCATAAACACAGTGTATCTCTCCACTTATTTAGGTCTTCATTAATTTCTCGTAGCAGTGTTTTATAGTTTTCAGTGTATAGTTCTTGTAATTTTGTTAGATTTTTGCCTAAATATTCTATTCTTTTTTGTTTCATAGTAATTGATGTTATTTTCTTAATTTTAGTTTTGGATTTTTAATTCCTGGAATATAGAAATACAGCTGATTTTTTCCATATTTATCTTGTACCTTGTGATTCTGCTAAGCTTGCTTATTAATCCTGGTAGTTTTTTGGAGGATTCCTTAAGATTTCCTACATACAAATCATATTATATGTGAATGATGAGAGTATTCCTTCTTACCTTCTAATCCAGATGTCTTTAACTTCTTATTCTTGTCTTAACACACCAACCAGAGTCTCCAGTGCCAAAGTGAATAAAAGGGGGCAAGAGAGGCATCCTTGTATCCTTTCAAAGGAGAGAAAACATTTCGGCTATTAATATTAAGCATGATGCTGTCTTGTGGCTCTTTACCAGATTGAGGAAACTGTCATCTACAGTTATAGATATGTATATACATATGTGTATATACATACGTATGTGTATATACATATACATATATGAATACATATACATATATGGACCCTGTATAAGGGTCCAGTACTATCCGTAGTTTCAGGCATGCATGGAGGTCTTAGAACATAATCCTAATGAATAGGGGAATTACTGTGTTCCTCATTTGTCAAAAAAAGAAATATATCATGAATTTCAAATGTTCTATTGTTTCTGTTGAGATTATTATATGGATTTTTGTCCTTGTTCTATCAACATGATCATTATACCATTTGATTTTTGGATAATAAGTTAACCTTGCCATGTAAAGAGATGAGAAGTCACCACTCAATCCTAACAACAAGTAAAAGGCTGGACAAACTGAAAAATCAACAACTCTTCTTAGATCCATTAGAGAAGTGAGGTCACTAGGCAAACCGATGTCTTCCAAACTAGAGGACACAAAGGGAGATACAGAGAAGCACCATTTACTAGAGCAAAAACCTCTACAGGAACCAATATCCAGACAGGAAAACCTGAAGCATAATTGAAAATTGTTGGAGGCTCAGTGTGCCCAAGTCTAACACTTCAAATCTCCAGAAGGCCAAATCCAGTGGCACATGCCCATCAGCCCAGCAGCTTGGGAGGCTGAAGCAGGAGGCTCACAAGTTCAAAGTCAGCCTCAGCAACTTAACAAAGCCCTAAGCAACTTAGTGAGACCCTGTGTCAAAATCAAGAGGGCTGAGGATGTGACTCAGTGGTTAAGCACCTCTGGGTTCAATTCCTGGTACCGAAAAAAAAAAAAAAACCACTCTAGGGGGGCACCATGCTTTTCTAAATTTTATCTACAGAAGCTCTACCAAGTTCTCACAGTGAAGACCGAAGAAAAATTCCCTCATGCTTCCAACAGAGGAAGGGAAACGTAATCATTTTGAAAATGTGCAAAGCATTTTGTTCTTAATAAAACCTGCCCTCAAGAAAAACTATTCTATCAGAGCCAACCAGCTGAGATTTTGCTAGAGCCAAACTATCTGAGGAAAAAATAAAGATACCCAATTCCAGCTAAGGCCTAGCTTTCCACATGGAGAAAGAGAGATACCTAACTCCAACCCCTTTAGCCATCCTATCCCACCTAAAGGGTGGGGGGAGGACTGAGAAGCATGTAAAGGTCCAAGTTCAGAGACACAACCTCACAAGAAGGCTGAGGACTACTTGTAGGACTAAAGATTGTTTCCCAGCCCCCTACATCTTACCACTACATTTCCAAATGCCTATTTAAAGCAGTTCCTTTTACTCAATACATCATGTCCATCTAGTTTTTAATACAAAATTACAAGGCATACTGTAAGGCAAAAAAAAATTTAAAAAAAATTTTTTTGAACAAGTAGAATAAGCATCAGAACTAGAGATAGAGATAGCAAAAGTATTGAAATGTATCAGACCAGAAATCCTCTTGAAACTATTGTCAATATGCTAGAATATTTAATGAAAAAAGTAATCATCATGAATGAACAGATGAATCATATAAGCAAAGAAATGGAAAATCTAAGAAAAAATAAAAAAGAAATGCTATAGAGGGGCTGGGCATATGACTCAGTGGTGGAGTGTTTGCCTTGCATGTGTGAGGCACTGGGTTAAATCCTCAGCACCATATAAAAATAAATAAATAAATAAATAAATAAATAAAATAAAGGTATCGTGTCTATATATAACTAAAAAAAAATTTTAAAGAAAGACCAAAGCACTGTAATGGAAATGAAGAATATCTTTGATGGGCTCATTAGTAAATTGGGCATGACTGAAGAAAGAATCACTGAGCTTAAGGGATTGGCAATAGCCTCCCAAGTAGCTGGATTATGGGCATGTGCTATCTCACCTGGCATCTCAGATCTATTTTCTGAATTTGTGTATAGTGATATCATTTGCTCTTCAATATTTCATAGAGTTCTCCAATTAAACCATCTGGTTATGAATACTGCTTTGTGGAATATTATTCTTTTGATGACTCAATTTAACAAATCTTTATTGGGCACCTGTCTTCTATGTAGCCTTGTATTTGTCTCTGGGGATATATAACCTCCTGTTTTTATGACATTTACACTCTAATATAAATAAAAACGTCCCACAAACACCAATCAATCATGCCCTAACACAAGGTACTATGTGGTTATGCATAAAAATCATGATGGACAAAGTATTAAACTAAAATTTTATTCATATTCAGCTTCTATCATTATCTGGTAGTTTGACCTTTATCAATTAAACATCTTAAGTCAGTTTCTTCACTGCAAAATGAGAGGATTAGGCTAACATATAAGATCCTTCCAGTATTTAAATTTGTTGGTCTCTCTTAGACTGAAAATGACAATCTAAGAAAACTTCTTCTAACTCATACTACAGACAAAATTATTCCAAATGTATGTGGAGGTCTTAAAGGTTGAGAAAGAAAAACCCAGAATGCCGTAGAAAACTAAAAGCCAAGTGCCACAGAAAAGAAACACCACATAGCCCTAAAACACATGAAAAGTTGTTCAACAACCAACTGTACATTAACAACAAGCATCTGAAATATATATAACTTTAAAAAGAAAAAAATAAATAGCAGTAAAAGATGTCAAATACTGAAAACTACAAAACATTGCTGAGAGAAATTAAAGAAAGCCTAAATAAATATTTATGGATTGAAAAACTGAGAAATTCTAAAACTGTCAATTTTCCTTAAACAGACCTATAAATTCAATATAATCCAAATCAAAATTCCAGCAGGGATTTTCTTTTTTTTAATTTACTTATTTTTTAGATAAGAGTGTATTTTGTATACATATGTAAAATATAACTTATTTGAATTAGGATCCCATTCTTGTCATTGTACATGATGTGGAGTTTCACTGGTAATATATTCATATATAAACATAGGAAACATGTACAATTCATTCTACTATCTTTCCTATTCCCATCCCCCCATCCTTCCCTTCATTCCCTTCTAATTTAATAAACTTCTATTCTTTCCTCTATCCTTTATTGTGTGTTAGCATCTGCATATCAGAGACAAGATTCAGACTTTGTTTTTGGGATTCACTTATTTCACTTAGCATGATAATCTCCAGCTCCATCCATTTGCCAGAAAATGCCATGATTTCATTTTTCTTTTGGGATGAATAATATTCTGGGGTGTGTGTGTGTGTGTGTGTGTGTGTGTGTGTGTATCATATTTTCTTTATCTGTTCATCTATTGAAGGGCACGTAGGTTGGTTCCATAGCTTTGCTATAGTGACCTGAACTGCTGGTTGATGTAGCTGCATCATTGTAGTATGCTGACTTTACATCCTTTGGATATATACCAAGGAGTAGGATAACTGAGGAATCTCCACACTGCTTTCTAGAGTGGTTGCACCAATTTGCAGTTCTACTACTAATGTATGAGTGTATCCTTTTCCCCACATCCTCACCAGCATTTTTTTGTATACTTGTATACTTGATAATTGCCATTCTGACTGGAATGAGATGAAATCTCAGTGTAGTTTTAATTTGCATTTCTCTAATTGCTAGAAATATTGAATATTTTTTTCATATATTTGTTGACCATTCATATTTCTGCTGCTGTGAAGTGCCTGTTCAGTTCCTTTGCCCATTTATTGATTAGGTTATTTGTTTTTTTTTGATATTAAGTTTTTTTACTTCTTTGTATATCTGGAGATTAATGCTCTGAGTTGCAGGTGGCAAAGATTTTCTACCATTCTATAGGTGCTGTCTTCACATTCTTGATTATTTCCTTTGCTGTGAAAAAGCTTTTTCATTTGATGCCATTTCATTTATTTATTATTGATTTTACTTCTTGTGCTTTAAGAGTCTTGTTGAAGAATTCTGCTAAGAGCCACAGCCAAGTAATATGATGCATGGCATTTTTGGTTGAAAGGTGAATTTTTCCCGGGAGCGTACAGGGCATTGGCGGCAGTTTCAAAAATAAAGTTTGTTTCTGCTTGAGTGGCTTGTGATTTTGTGCCCAGCCAGACTGCGGCAGAATTCAGTTCCTAAGCCTACCTGATGAAGATTTGAGCCTACTTTTTTTCCTACAAGGTGCAGGGTCTCTGGTCTAATGCGTAGGTCCTTGATTCACTTTGAGTTTTGTGCAGTGTGAGGGATAGGGGTTCAATTTCATTCTACTCCATTTGGATTTCCGGCTTTCCCAGTACCATTTGTTGAAGAGGCTATTTTTTCTTCAGTGTATGTTTATGGCTCCTTTGTCTAATGCAAGATAACTCTATATGGGTTTGTCTTTGTGTTTTCTATTCTGCTCCATTTGTCTTCATGTCTGTTTTGGGGCCAATACCATGTCATTTTGTTACTATAGCTCCATAGTATAATTTAAGTTCTGGTATTGTGATAGCTCCTGTTTCACTTTTCTTGATAAGGATTGCTTTGGCTATTTTGAACCTCTTGTTTTTCCAAATGAATTTCATGACTGCCTTTTCTATTTCCATGAAGAACATCATTGGGATTTTAAAATGAATTGCATTAAATCTGTACAGCACTTTTGGTAGGATGACCATTTGGACAATATTAATTCTATCCAAAAACATGGGAGATCTTTCCATCTTCTAAAGATATCTTTAATTCTTTCTTTAGTGTTCTGTAGTTTTCATTGTAGAGGTCTTTCACCTCTTTCGTTAGATTGATTTTGAGGCTATTGTAAATGGGATAGTTTTCCTAATTTCTCTTTCAGCTGATTCATCATTGGTGTATAGGAACACAACTGACCTATGGGTGTTAATTTTATATCCTGCTACTTTGCTTAATTCATTGATGAGTTCTAGAAGTCTTCTGTTTGGGTCTTCTAAATATAGAATCATGTTGTAGGCAAATAGGAATAGTTTGAGCTCTTCCTTTCCTATTTGTATCCCTTTAATTTATTTCTTTTGTTTAATTGCTTGAGCTAGGGTTTCAAGGACTGTGTTGAATAGAAGTGGTAAAATAGGGCATCCCTGTCTTGTTTCAGTTTTTAGAGGGAATGCTTTCCATTTTTCCATTAGGAGTGATGTTGGCCTTGGGTTGGTTTGTTTTTGAAATATTTTTTCAGTTGTTAATAGACCTTTATTGTATTTATTTGTATGTGGTGCTGAGAATCAAACCCAGTGCCTCCCACATGCTAGGCAAGTGCTCTACCACTAAGTCTCAACCCCAGCCCCAGCCTTGGGTTTTTATATAGCTTTTGCATGTTGAAGTATGTTCCTCTACCCCTCACTTTTCTAGTGTTTTGAACATGAATGAATTCAGCAGGGATTTTCTACACACACTGTGAAATATACACAAATATGCAAAAGACCTAGGCAAGCAAATACAATTATTCTCTTTCTCCTTTGTAAATGGTGTTGAATCATTAGATATCTATACTGGGAAGGATGAACCTTGACCCCAGATTTCTACCCTGCACAAAAATTAATTTTAAAGGGATCATAGACTTAAATGTGAAACAAATCACAAAAACTTCAGAAGAGAACAAACATCTTTGTGATCCTGGAATAAGCAAACATTTCTTAAATAAGACACAGAAAACACCAACCATCTGGCTGAAAAAAAAAAATATCTCAGACCTGTACAATGGAATACTATGTAACTGTAAAGAGAGAGTGAAAGATAAAGAGTCTTCTTACATATTGATATGTGATGTATGAAATATTATACAATCATAAAATCATGAATTTGAAAAAAAAAAGAAGCAGGAGATGTCCACATACTGATAGGAACCACTGTACTGGTATGGAGAGATCTCTAGGATATATTATCAAGCAGAAAAAAAATAGTATAGAACACTGCATATAGAATACAACATTTTGAGTTTTAATAAAGCAGAAAATAAGAACATATATTCTCATTTTCTTCTATGTACATAAAAGAAATGTACAACAAAGAAATTAATGAAAATTATTAATTAGCCCCAAAAGATGAGGGGATAGAAGAACATGGTAGATGATCCCAGGATCCAAGAAATTTCTCAACATGTACTATTTGGAATCATTTTGACCTTTGGATGATGTAAACATCTTACTTATTAAAAAAAATAATGCCGCATTAAAAAATAAGGGATTAAATAATAAATTTTAAAAAGATAAGATGTACCCATGACTACTGCTACTGAAGTTCATCTGGGAAATAAATAAAGGTTTGTAGCAGCTGAGAAACAATTTAGAAGAAAAAACAGAATTTCATGTGTTTTTTTGCAAGATAGGTAATGTCTGATTTTTGGATACTTAATGTCACTTTTCCACACCTGGGTAAGAACCTCACTTTGAAATCCTTTGGTCAAAGTATTCCATCTACCATCATGTTATTTGCCTAAGTGGTCATGTGTGTGAAGACAGGGAGAGATGCACAGATGGAGAGGGAAGAATTTCATAGGAATTTGAACTGCATTTATGATTAATTTCTTTAACAAAATACACATGAAGAGACGATCATGCAAAGACACGAGAAAAAGACAGCCATTGGCAAGACTGAGTTAAATCTTAAAAGAAACCAGCCCTGTCTGACTGATATCTTGACCCTGAACTTCTAGCCTCCTGAACTGTGATAAAATAAATGTCTGCTGTTTAAACCACCCACAAAATTATAATAAAATATAAGCAAAAGGAAGGATAAATATGAACACACACCTTCCCCTACAGGATTAGTTTCTCATTGCAATCTTCCTCCTGAGCAAGATTATTTGGGGCAAAGGTGAAAAGAATAGAAAGTTAAAAAAAAAAGAGAGAGGCTTTAAATAAACATATTTCATAATGGCAAACTGCAAAGATTTATTAAATCTGGGTGGTGGAAGAAAAAAAGGGTTTGGAGTGTCCTTTTTACTGAAATTCCATAGTCCTCTGAGAACAATAGATTTTTTTTGTCAGACAAAGAATTTTATGGTTTTCTGTGAACAAGAAAAACAGGGGGGAAAAAAACATTTCTAGAGCCAAAAACACAGTACATTTAGAAGCCTCTGGCTCATCAAGAAGTCACAATAAAGCCAGCTAAGGTCTTACTAAGCTGAGGGTGTTCAAAACAAAACAAATCCTGGCCTGCTTAAGTGCCTGCTCCTGTGAATGGGGGTCAGGCCAGAGCGTGAAATGTCAGACTTCACGTGAGGGCAACAGTTCCTAAACACCCCAGAAGGCTATTGTTCTTGACTCTGTAGGCAATGAGCATAGCTTCCAAATTGAACACTAGACCAAGTAACTATGGCACCTTGAAAGACAAGGTTTTGTATACGTTTCCTGATTTCTTTTTAAGGAAATGCACAAGGACTAATTACATCAGCTGTTTATTCTCATTAGCCTTTTGAGTTTTCAGCATGTGTAGGTTTTCTTAAGCTTTCTCACTGTTAAACTCAGCCAAATTCAGACTCAGAGAGAAAGTCAGATTCCAGTATGCAGCTCTACAGCAGATCTCCAAGCTACCCAAATCCCCGGGGTAATCCAAAACATTCTGTCAGCTGTTATGTGTCTTTTTTTTTTTTTTCTCTTCTGCAAAAAAAAGCAGTAGCAAGATTAATGTCAACACACACTCTCTCCCAAGGTTTAGCCTGTTTGACTGCAATTACTCTCCTTGGAAAGATTCTTTTATGCCGCTTGTCAAAGGTGAAAGTCATGATGAAACAGTCTATTAATACAAACAAACACAAAGCACCTTATATGCTTCAATACCTTCCAAATTCCAAAGCATCTGTTTAATTCTCACAAGTCAATGAAGACATAGGGCAGGTATCATTATGCCCATTTTACAGAGGAGGAAAGCTTAGGTTCTGGAAAGTTTAGTGGCTAACCAAAAGGTTACACAGCTCCTAAGTGGGTAGAACCCACATTCCCATCTTCTGAACCTATAGCACTATGCCATAGGCGCCAGCTAAATTATTGATTTAACTGAAAATTCCTTTCCATCTATCCATAAATCACAAATTCTCTGAGCATCATGGCTGTCTAGTGTATTCAATTCCTATAGTTCTGGAGATCAATCTTTCCCAAAATCTCTCTCCCCGCCCTCTGGCCTGCCATGGATCTGAATTTTCTTCATTTGAGGTCATTCCTCTGCTTAAAGAGCTGGTCTTCTCCCTGCAGGCCAGTTTTTCTCAGTGCTGTTCGGGGGGGGGGGGGCCTACATCAGAAATACACTGGGAACATGGTAAAAATATAAATTCCCGGGCATCACCCCAGAACCATGGAATCAGAGTCTCTCTGGGGAGTGTGTTTGGGAATTTGCATTTTTCACAAGCTCCCCCACAATGCTACCAGCTTTAAAGTTGAGAACCACTGCTTTCAGCAATGAAAAACCTGAGGTGTTTGGAGCCGGAGACTAGAATTATCAAAGGGATATTTTAAGAAGATAACATGGAAGCCATATTTAGTATAGGCCAGAATGGAAAGAGATGAAGTCGAGAACTGTCTGAGATCACTACGGTAGCCCAGCTTGAGAGGCAGGATGGGAGAGGTGGGTTGGAAAGGAAAGATAAATATAGGAATAAAAAAAAAACCTGTAAAGGGGCTTAGGGTAAGTCACTATTATATCTTTGTTTCTAGAAAATATCTATACTTCATGTATTTTTTTTTCTTTCATTTTATCTAGCCATTACGCAGAAGCCAAGTTAATTCTGCAAGCATATTTCACCAGGGCCACAGCTTAGCTCCTGTGTGTGCTAAGCTTCATACAAGGGGATTTAGCTACGGTTCAGACTAGACTGCTTAATTAGTCTCCTGTGACTCAGACCGAGTTCCTTTGCTCAATTCATTTAGATTAGAAGAAAAGGCGGTAAGCTGCCAACGCTAATGTCCAAAGCATTTCGAGTTCAGTTCCAAAACTGCAACCTTCCAGGTTTTTCATGTGTGCTGAAGAAGTTCGAGGGAGCTTCCCTTTCTAAATCATTGTGGGACTCTCATTTTCTTCCCTAGAAGCTGAAACCACAGAACGAGAACCTAGGAAGGCTTCATTTTCATTTGCTTTCTTGATCTCACTCCTCTCTCCTCTCCTCCTTCTGCCCTTCCTCCTCCTCCTCCTTCTCTCCCTCATAGATCTCACATTGAAATGATGTTCGCATGTTGTATTGGGGTGCTTTAAATTTTTATCTTTCTCATGGCAGATTCTCAGCAATCCTATCCAGAGCTCTGGTTCCAGTTTTACCACTAACTTGCTGTAGGACCGTGAGTAGCCACCCTCCCTGTCGGAGCTCAGTTTAGTTGTCTGTAAAATTGAGAAGGCTGGAACAGCTGGTATCCAAGGTCACTCCAATCCAAACAGCCTACATTTACAGCCTGACTCCTCCAGATCCCCCACAGCAACATGAAAGTTTAAAACCTCCAGATCCAAATGACCCCGGTTCATCTGCATCCAGAGCCCTTAAAATGTCTGGAAGAGTTTGCGCTGGAGTCTTGCGCTGCCCGGTGGGGCTGTGACGAAGTTACTTGACTGCCTGCCTCTACGCATTTTTCACTACAAATTCTTTAATGAGGTCTAGGGAAACTCGATAATGGAGGAAAACGTTAACGAAATAAGCCATCATTTTGGCATCTGGTGACGTCAGAGAAGTGTCATGTGCCTTCTGTTCACCCAGGGCCTCTGTAGGTAATTTCCCTCACCTTCCTCCTCTTGTTATCACACTCACCAATAAACATGTGTTGGTGCCAGACCCATCTGGCACTACTCAGAGGGGCAAGACAGACTCCATTTCCCACATCCAGCTAGAGACATGGGGACAGTGATAGAAGAAGGTGGTTTAAGTTGCCATAAATCCTAACAGACAAAATGTGGCCCAAAATGCAACTTTTCACAAAGTTAAAAGAAGCAAACAGTTTATGGGGCTTTGTTTTGCTTGCTTGTTTTGCATGTTTTGTTTTTAATGCATTGACATGAAACATACATAAGCAAAGATCTCTCACCTGTATCCACAGGTCTCAGCGTCCTGTCTCAGTTCCCAGCAATTATATCCTACTGTTTCCTGATCAAGATCCATCACAGATTTGACCTGCCATTCACTCATTCTATAAACACTTACTAAATGAATGCTTACTATATGCTGACCTGGACACTAGGACACAGTCTCTCTCCTCATGATGCTTAAACATCTGTGAGGGGAGGGTGGTTGAGACTGTGTTTTCCTTTGGTGCTGGTCACTGAACTCAGGGCCTTGAGCATGCTGAGCACCCACTCCACCACTGAGCTGCACCCCCAGCTGGGTGTGAGATAGTAATCAGATGTCTATGAGTATAACATGTAATATGTTACATATATATGTCTTACACACATCCACTTGGGGAAAAGTCAGAGGTATACACACTCAAATGAAAATAGTAAGAACTGCTGAGGGATAGAATTATGGATTTCTTTTCTTCTCTCTAATGTTTTGTATATCCTCTGATATTTTTTGCAAGCTTTACAATTTCATAATGAGGAAAAAAGCAATTTTCATCATAAAGACTGTATGCTTTTGAAGATTTATTGACACAGGAAAATGTCATTTATTGCTAAAAAAAAATCTAAGATTGCAAAACAGCATGTATAATACGATTTCATTTTGAGTACATGATGCAAATAAGAAACTGAAAGAGCATATACCAAAATACTAATAGCAATTATCTCTGATAGAGTAAGAGACAATTTTTAATTTCATGCTTTTTTTAATTACTCAAGATTTCTGCATCGAGCACGTACATCTTTACTTCTTGAAATCGCACCACCTCTGGGAAGCCTTCTCTGATCACCACCATCTACTGAAACTCCCAGAAAACTTGAATTTTTTGCCTCCTTAACACCAAGCAGGAGATGCTGCTCATCATTATTTCTCTTATGAGCTCTGAGAGGAAGGCCTAGGTGTTTGATTTCTTTCACCCACGCCAACATTTGATCATGTTCAGCAAACACAGGTAGCTTCATTGATTACTCTCAAATGCTACGATGGCTTTCTGCTGCCCAGGTTTTGGGTTGGGCTGTAAGGTATGCAGGCAGCAGAACTGCCCCCAGCAGCCCTTACACTCTCTCCCAGAGCCAATGAGTGAATGTCGCTTCCTCTTCCCACACAGAGTGCACCTTGGAGAGATCCAAGCTCATTTCTAAACACTTTTTCATCCTCAGCCCATCAAGGTTTGCTGTGAAAAGTAGACCCACCAGATGGAACAGAAGGAGGGAGCTCATTATTACAGAACATAATTTATTACCCACAGGATCCCTGAGTCACTGCCACAGGGCGCAGAAGTAGAAATTCAGAGACTATTGAGCATGGAGGGGAGGCCACAGAAGCTCAAGCTTACCCATGCAGACACTGGGTGCAGAGATAATAAGCGACACCCCCACAAGAAGTTGGTGACAGACTCATTTCTCCCACTGCCACAGCCCAAGAGATAAATGAAATACAAAATCATCTGCACAGAATGATGGGACAAGGATGGGAGGGAGAAAGTTCCACATTTGGCTCTGAGTCTGTACGGCTTGCATGTTTAAAGGGAAACCGAACAATGTTTATAAACGGATGACTAACGTCCGAACCTAACAAAGACATACCTTTTTAAAATTAAAAATATATATATATCTGTCAAACAGAATGACTTTTACTAAGAGCTTGGCTTCATGGGCAGATTTCTGGGACCACCTGTATGGCCTTATCACATTCATGTCATACCCTCCAGCATAGAAGCATGTGGTTAAGACAGAGAATACATTTTGAGGTCCAGACAGGTTCAAGTTTCAATGTAAACTTTATTTCTTACCAAAAAAAAAAAAAAGAAGAAGAAGAAGAGGAGGAGGAAGAGGAGGAGGAAGAGGAGGAGGAGGAGGAGGAGGAGGAGGAGGAGGAAATCTTATTGTGTGATGTTGGAAAATCAATTAACCCCCTGTGTCCTGTTTCCAAGGCAGTGGAGAACGGAGCTCACAGGGTCACCATAAGAATTGAGATACCATGACAGTCCTGGGAACCTAGCCTTGGAGCATAGCAGCTGCTCACTTTTCTGACTCATTTTTTTGCATCATCTCTCTGGTTGAGACTGGTTTCTGCTACCACTTGTCTAGGCTTATTTTGTGATGCAGGACAGAAGATAAGCCACTTGTCATTCAGCCACTTTACTCAGGTGGCTCTTGATCCCTTGGAAGGGCCTCCTCTCTTTTTTCGCTCCATTAAAGGCCTGAATTTTCTTCCAGAATCAACTCAAGGTTCACCTCTCTAAATTTATTCTCAAAGCACCATCACATAAATACTCCTCTCTCCAAGTTGTGACAGAGTGTTGGGAGAGTGGCGATGATATTTAAATGTAAGAGGACATACAGGGAGAGAAAACAGGCAAGAGGAAGGAATCTGAGCTTCAGGGTCCAGAGGCTCTGACTAGAAGCTGGTCATCTGCCAATGACCAGCTGTGTGACCCAGAACAAATCACCTTGAACCCTGAGCTCCCGTCTCTTCATCCGTTAAATAAGCATCATAATTTCTCTTAGCCATCTCTTCTGCCAAGAAGAGTCCAATAAGTTAGGAATAAGGATAAGGAGGAGGGGGGAAGGAAGAATCAAGGTAGAAAAGGGGACCATGATAAAAAAGGACATGGGGGACTTTGGGCAGATGAAGATGGAAGATATTAGTGGAGAGGAAGAATGCAGAGACCCCATGTCCACATCAAGAGCAAGACTGGTTGTGAAGCCTGTGAGTAGAGTCAGAGGGGCCTCGTGCCACCAGATTGGTGAAGACAATACTCTCTATCCTAGAACAAAGCAGTAGGTTTGGCACTAGTTAGGACTTGGGAGGGAAAGGCAACCACTCATCCTTACGAGTGGCAACAGGCAGCCTGTCTGGGATGCTTAGTTGCCAACTGTGTAGCCAGGGACTGTTGTATATTAAAGTCAACCACAGAATGTTCAAGGCCTATTTCAATGGTGATAATGTTGGGATCGCGAGCACATTTCCCCCCATCTCCACAGCAATGCCATGTGTCCTACCACCCGCGCTCTGGGCTCACAGAAAAGACAGATGACCCAGATCTGGTCCATCAGAACGGCACATTTTTCAGGGCTGCTACTCAAAATATTTCACAACCAGAACAACAAGAAAGCCACTTGTCAGGATGGGCTCCTGCCACAGATAACTAGTACAGCCAGGCTGGACGCCGGCCTGCCCGCTCCTATGGACTTAGGATGAGGCTGGCGGTGGACCCAAGACCAAGTAAGGTCCATCAGATCCTCCTCTAGAAATGAAAAATGCACCTTAAGAAAAAGAAGGAAGGTTCTCTTTTTTAAAAAAAAAAAATATATATATATATATATTGTTATATATATATATATTGTTTTAGTTATAGATGGACACAATACCTTTATTTTATTTATTTATTTTTATGTGAAGCTGAAGACTAAACCTAGTGCCTCACGCACACAGGGCAAGCCCTCCACCACGGAGTCACAACCCCAGCCCAAAAGGAAGGTTCTTTACGTTCGGAGAGCCAGGATATGAAACCTGAGTCAAGAGAGCAAGATGAGGGCTGGGGATGTGGCTCAAGCAGTAGCGCCCTTGCCTGGCATGCATGCGGCCCAGGTTCGATCCTCAGCACCACATACAAACAAAGATGTTGTGTCCGCCGAAAACTAAAAAAAATAAATAAATATTGAAAAATTCTCTCTCTCTCTCTCTCTCTCTCTCTCTCTCTCTCTCTCTCTCTCTCTCTCTTTCTTTAAAGAAAATAAAAAAGAGAGAGCAAGATGAAACCAGAGTAACAGAAATGGGAAAGAAGATGGTGGTAAATGGTATCCCTGGTCCTGCAGCTCTTTCTTGAATTCCATGGTCTACACCACCATCCATCCCAGTTACCTGATCCAATCAACTCTATTTTTTTCTTCGGCTTATTCAAATTGGCTTTGTCACGTACAATCAAGGGTCATGACAAAAACTCCTTTGTTCACAGTGGCAGACCTTAGCTGTGTACAAGAAGGAGCCATGTGCCAAATTAATGGTAATAGAGAGATAAGAGATCATTAGGAGAAAGGAAGGAAAGGCCCCGGGAGACTCACCCCTGGATGAAGAAATCTCTACCCTCACTCAGCTCCTCTGATGTCTGGTGATGGCTAACTTCAGACAAGCATCTGCTGAAAACTGAGCTGGGGGCCCCAGGGAAGCCTGCTTGTCACAGGCTAACTCCTCAGACCTCAGGTGTTCAGTCTGCTTCAAGTTAATGCACTTTCTCCTGTGCTGGGATATCCCTGGCCCCAGGTTGTTTCAAATTCCACTGTGGCCATCTATTATTCTCTGAACATTCCCCAGGAATACAGTCTCTGGGCTTGCATACAGTTAACACTCAGTAAGTGCTCACACCATGAAAGAGAGTGGCAATGTACAATGACATCAAGTTCCTGGTCTCCCACCCAACCAGGCAGGAACAGCTGTCTCTTCATGCAGTGTTTGAGCCCAGCAGAATAAACATACAGGAAAAATAGCACTAGCTACTCTTCTAATTCCTTTGTGACCAGAGCACAAGTGACCGAAGCTTGTGGGTTTTGTCAGATCCACATATGAGTGACCTTGATCATGAACAGTGAATGGAGAGGTTATAAAAGGTTATAAAAATTTCAGTAGGCTCTTTGCATTTAAGAAAAATCCCTGAAGCGCAAATACTCAAAAATGCAGAACTCAGTAAAAGACTAAATAGAGAACACCTATAACTAATCTTACCTTTAAAAAAGTTAATCAAAATGGTCAGAAAGCCCTTGCCAGACATCATGAGGCTTACAATGCTTGGGGCTTTCTATCCAGCTATGCGTGATGGGCAGCCAGGAAGATAGGAACATGCGGGACAGACAGCTCTTCAGAGGACAGGAAGGTGGGAGCAGGCACAGAGTAGCAGGCAGGTCATACACATGTCTGCTCAGCCTCATGGTCCCCTCCCCTAGGGAAGCTTTTAGCCCACTCCAAAATCAGGATCTATTCACTCTCTGTTGTAAGCAATAATAGACATTCAATAACTGCTAGCTGGGTAACAGGCACCATGCTAGACACTTTGTATGCATTAGACAAGTTAACATTGGGGAAAAAAAAAAGATGGACTGTGGAAGCAACCTAGATGCCCTTCAATAGATGAAAGGATAAAGAAACTGTGGTGTATATATATATATATATATATATATATATATATATATATATATATATATATACACACAATGGAATATTATTCAGCATTAAAAGAGAATAAAATCACGACATTTGCAGGTAAATGGATGGAGTTGGAGAATATCATGCTAAGTGAAGTTAGCCAATCCCAAAAAGGCAAAGGCTGATTTCTCTGATATGTGGTTGCTGATCCATAAGGGATCGGGGGGCCGGGAATGTGGGAGAAATGGAGGAACTTTGGATAGGATAAAGAGGAGGGAGGAGAAGGGAAGGGGCAGAGGGTAGAAAAGACGGTGAAATGAGATGGACATCATTACCCTAAGTACAAGTATGAAGACAGGAATGGTGTGGCTCTACTTTGTGTACAATCAGAGAAATGAAAAATTGTGCTCCATTTGTGTACTATGAACTGTAATGCATTCTGCTGTCATGTACAACAAATTAGAACAAATAATTTTTTTTTAAATCTGACACAAGTGTTTAGATACCTAGTAAGGGCTTCCTAGATGTTAACTATCATTATCACCATTTTTAATCTTCATAGTATTTCCATGAGCTAGGTACTATCTGTTAGTAGTTATTTTATAGTTCATAAATCAGAAGCTGCTATAGTTTGGAACTTGAATGTCCCCCTAAGACCTATGTCTTGAAGGCTTGGTTCTCAGCCTGTGGTGCTACTAAGAGGTGGTGGAACTTTTAGGGGGTCTAATGGAAGGAAACTAAATCACTGGGAAATGTTCCCTGGAAGGGGATATCAGGACCCCAGCTCCTTCCTGTCTTTCTTACTTCCCAGCCTACATGAGGTAAGTCACACAGTCCCATTATGATGTACACCCATCACAGGCTCAGAAGCAAGGAGGCCAATCAACCATGAACTAAAACCTCCAAAACTGTGAGCCACAATAAACCTTTCCTCCTTATAAGTCGATTATCTCAGATATTTTGTCACAGTGAACAAAAGCTGAACTAATACAGAGACTTAAGAGAGATTGAGTGAGTAGTATGAAGTTAGTCAATAAGCAGAGAGGTCAGGATTATAAACCAGACAACCTAGTTCAAGAGCTCTTAACCACAAAGCATAGTGGCACACCTTTAATGCTAGTTACTCCTGAGGCTAAGGAAAGAGGATCACAAGTTCAAGGCCAGCCTGAGCAACTTCGAGAGACCTCATGTTAAAATACAATTTTTAAATGGCTAGGGATGTAGCTTGGTAATACAATGTTAGCCTGGCATGCACAAGGTTTGATCCCCAGCTCCTGGAGGAAACAAAAACTCTCAATCATTAAGCTCCAGCACAAAGTACATGTATGAAGACTTGAATTGGGTGTCAACATACCTCATATACAGAGATGAAAAATTGTGGTATATATGTGTATTAAGAATTGTAATGCAAATAAGTACATGTATAATGGCATAAATTGACGCGAACATACTTTATATACAGAGATATGAAAAACTGTGCTCTATATGTGTAATAAGAATTGTAATGCATTCAACTATTGTCATGTACTTAAAAAATAATAATAAACTCAATTTTTTTTTAAAAAAAGGAGTCTCAGAAAAGATAGGGAACAGTTTTCTGCCAGTAATTTTCATATGCTACAAATGTGTAAGCTTGATCTTCTCACTCCTTCTATCTGGTACTCCAGTGGTTCTCAAGCGTTATCATGCATCAAAATCACCTTGCAGGCTTACTGAAATACAGATTTCTGAGTCCTATCCCCAGAGTTTCTGAGGCAGGAGATGTAGTGTTGGAGCTGAGAACTTGCAGTTCTAGCAAGTTCCTTGGTGATGCTAATGCTGCTAGTATAGGCACCATACGTTAATAAACACTGCCAAGTTCTTGCTTTCAGTTCATGGGTCTATGGATCATTGAAATGGTCAACTTCCCCAAGAAGCACTCTAAAGTTTCTTTCTATATGAGGATCTGTTCACAAAACAGTCTTCTCCCACATTTTCATTTTGTTGCCTAATTCACTCATTCATTGTACACATAATTACCAAACTCCTACTATGCTCCACCTACAGACACTGGGAATAGAGCCATGAATGATGCAGAATTGATTTTCAACCTGGAGGAGCACACAGCAGATATGTACCAAATAAAGACACAAAATATACTAAATTTCAACTTGGACAAGTGCTACACAGACGAGGAGCTGGGTTCTTTAAGAGAAAACCACAGGGGAGGCTACAGTGGAGGCTCTTGGCTTTTGTCTATTCAGTATGCATTCCTCCATTCCTCCCCACCACAACCTCCCACCTCCTGTTCTCCACATTGCTTTCGAAGCATGATCTCAAATGTAGGGCTCCATGCCCTCCCCTCACCCAGGTTGAGCCAAGACAGCAAAGAAAGACATGAGATGGTCTCCAACCAGGCCTCCCTTTTGCCCAGCCTCATGATGGAAATAAGTTCCCGGGTTGAAAAAAAAAAAAATGGGCACAATGAGTGACAGAGGTAAGAGGTAGGAGGGAAAAAGCAGAGCTAGAATGCAGGTGGCATTGTTGGGAATTCCTGGATCCAGTCACACATAAGGTCAGCTGCTTCCCTGGCCAACTCAAATACCAACTGATTCCTTATTCTGCCGAATTTTCATTATTTTATTGAAGATAACAATGATAAGCACAGGAATCTAACTTATTGAGAGGGATACTTTGGGGGAAAAGTAATGGTTAGATGAAGGCCTAAAGACTGAGTAGGAGTAGCCAAGAGGCGAGTTGGATTTACAGTTCCAACAAAGAAAGCAAGAGATACAAAGGACCCGGAGTGGGAAAAACACTTCCTGTAGGAATTGGAAGCAGAGGCGGTCTGGAGGGACCAGCGTGCTGGGAGAGGAGGTGGAAGAAGTAGTCAGATCATGCAGGCTGTGTAAAAGCCTTTGTAACTCATTTTAAATAAATGGACCATAGCAATCAATCTACAGCTAATCTTCCAACTTAAAACTAAAATAACTTTCCTTTAACCAAAGTTTCCTCTACTCCAACTCGAAACAGAGCTATGCACACACCCTACTACCCTATGACATCTCCTTCACCTCTTTTTTTTTTATTAAGTATTTCTTACTGCATTCAATTGACTCTGGGCCCAAATCCTCCTCTCCTAGACTAGAAAAAAAAAAAAAAAGCAGACATCCTCTGATAGCAGATGGCAGGGGACAGAATACTCCGGGTAACACTGCCATTTCGATAACTAAGTCATGGAAAGTAGACCCCATGGGGCCAATTAGCACCAACTCTAACTACCAGCAGAGGCCCTGTTTTCAGATTTGCTCTTCCCTTTCTATAGCTTTGCTTACTACTTCACGACCTCAGGTAGAAGGGCACTTGGGGAGGTGGATAGTGTCCTTACTGAGGAGTTCAAACACCTGCTCCCTCTGAGGAAGGACATTCACTCTTCCTTCCTCCAGCATTCCAAGGTCCCACATCCTAAAAACCACACTGTAAATTCTTAGAACCCTGACATATGAGTTCTTTTAAATGGATTACTTTAGTTACTAATGGACATCTCAGGGGCAGCAGCAGCGGCAGCAGATGTCTCAGGCACCCATCACTAGATGTCAAACATCGAGAAGTACCCCTGTGTGAGAAGTTACTCTGTTTTTCCAAATTACCTAGGACTGAGGCTCATAAAGGTGAGTAGTGACTAAAGATGGCCAACAGTTAAAGGTAGTAAATGAGAATGGAAACTGAGTGCCAAAGCATGGGCCCATAACCACTGTGCTATGTGACCTTCATCATCAGGAAACCGTGTGGACTGGTCTACAGAGCTATTAGATCAAGATTACCGCTGTCCTCCAGTCATGTAAACTCCCAGTGAAATAAAACAAGGTCACACAAAGAGATAGGCAAAATGCCAAGCCAACAAACACAACTGTGCTGCCAGTTTCTCACTGGCTGGTTCAAACCTAGAGCCCAAGAGAAGCCATAGCCCTTCCTGTACTCTCCCCTGGTTGTCACATGGATCTACTGCTCACCTGGCCAATCATCCTCCATAATGTGCTAGCATCTGGCTGCATAAATTTCATTTCTCTGAAATCCTTTGACAATCCACCTTTTTCATAAATATCCACAGCGCCAAAAATCAAGACGAGAAATCACTGCAACTTATCTTAATCGTGTTGTTTCTCCTTAGAGTTTGGTTCCACTCCATACTAACTGGGTAATTTAAGGCAAAGTATTTAACCTTTCTGAGCCTTAGTTCTCTCATCTATGAAATTACCTTCCTTCTGGGGCTGCTGCAAGGAATATGAGACATAATTCATACACAGCATTTGGCATAGGGCATAGTGCCTGACATGTAATAAACACTTAATAAATTTCAACTATTTGGGCCATATTAGTATGTATAATCTGATATGGAGATTATTATGTATAATGTGATGTGTAAAAATTCAAAATTTTCAGATAGATAAAGATCATTAATTATATTAAAAGAAACCATTTTACAAGAATTTATCATAGGATCCTTCCTTTCTTCTTTCCTTCCTTCTTCCTTACTTTCCTCTTATTTCTTTTGTTGTTGTTGGTTTTGTTTTTGTTTTATTTTTAATTAATTTTTTATTTGTTTTCCTCTTATTTCTATTTATAACACTCTGACACCAAATTTGTTGGGTTTTTCTTCACACCAACCAATTCTCCCACTCTCCAGGACTGAACGTCCTACAATTTAATCCAATTCTGACACCAACTAACCAGAGTTAGTGTCAGACTCCACAGGCCTAAGGGTTCAGTCCCGTAGTGCTGCACTCACTTCAGATTCCAATCCCAACTGCTTGACTTGGCAACTGTATTGGTTAGCTTTCCATTACTGAAACAAAATACCTCAGATCATCCTTTACAAAGAATAAAGGATCCTTTGGGCTCACAGTTTTGGAGGTTTCAGTCCATGTCCAACTTCGTCCATTGCTTGAGGCCTGTGGTGGCACATCACGGAGGCAACACATGGAGAAAGCCCATGTGTCTCATGGCTAGGTACCACAGAGAGGGGAAGTGACTAGAAATCCACATTCCCCTCCAAGGGCATGGCCCTAAGAGCTTCCACTTGGCCCCACCTCTTAAAGCTTACATCACCTCCCACCAGTACCACCTAGAAACTCCCCCTTCAACACGTGGGCCCGGGGAGGACATTCCAGATCTAAACTATAGAAACTACAGATGGGAAGGTTCCTCAGGACCTAGGTTTCTCTGGCTCAAGGAACCCAGAGAAATATTTTACTTATATTTACCGTTTTTTTTTTTTAATAAAGGATACAACTCAGGAACAGAGAAAAGAGATGCAATGGATAAGAAAGGAAGAGGTAAGGTGCATAGAGTTTCCCAGGCCCTCTCCAATGGCTCTAGCCTCTCAGCACCTCAATGAGTGCCCCAACCTAGAAGCTCTCTGAACACCATCACTTAGGAGTGAAACTCCTAGGTATTACTGATTAAGTTATCTTGGTCACCAGTGATTATGTCAATCTCCAGCTACTTTCCCCTCCACAGAGGTTGGAGTGGTGAGGCTGAAAGTTGCAACCCTCTAATCATCATGCCTCAGTCTTTCTGGTGACTATCTCTGATGCTGAAGCTCTCTAGGGGTTGCCAGCCACCAGACGTCTCATTAGTACACAAAAGACACTCTCATCACTTGGAGTTTCCAAAGGTTTTAGGAGTTATATACCAGAAACAAGGGACAAAAACTGAATACACATTTTGTAGTATACCTAAAAGTTAAATAACTACAACTTAGAAAAATGTCTATGATGCCATCAATGCAGGCTACATTTGAATTATAGGGCTTAATAACCATTTAAAAAAATTCTAGATGGAAAAAATTAAGTCATTAAAAAAAAACCTGCCCATTTCTAGAGAAAGCAAGCCAGCTAAAAGTAATTCCCAAACAATTCACCAGGCAGAAGAATAACAGAAGCAAATTCTTCCTAGAGATCTGACCTGTTCACAGCTAGGCACCACCTGATTCTGCGAGGTGGAATAAGTTTCTTAAGAGAAGTTAAGGAAGAGGAGTGTGATGTAACCAACGATGCAACCTCAGCCAGATCACATAATCTTTATAGACTTCAGTTTTCTTGTTGATGAAATGAGATAAGTAAGTACACACCAGTGATTTTTCAGGCCCTTTTTTGCTTTCAAATGCCATGACCCGAGAAAGACTACCATTGCCTGTGTAACATGATACAGGGAACTTTTTTCAAATAACACCATTCTTCAAATCGAAAACATGCTGTTATATTTTAACATCTAACCTTGACCCCTGATGGTACCCAAACCAGGTAATGATTTAATCTGTCAAAAACAAAACTTGAAGATGATACTGAGGAGTAGGTTACAGGTGTTTGCCACCCTGACTGGACACCCCAGTGATATGCCCTTTCCTGCTCATACTGGCCAAGAAAGGGACATCCTCTTGAGCAGCCGGAGTCAGGGATAACAGCCTTCTCCTAAGAAATCACCATACCTTCATAACATATAGCCCTTCATGTTGGAAAAAATCATTACATTTATCCAAGGAGTATGTCAATAGCAGCATGCTATTCTCCAAACAAGGGAGAATCCCAGCAAAGGAAGGTAAATAGGTAAACTACACGGGAATATAGGATATAAAAATAATTCTACACTTATGCCACAGTCATAAGGAATTTATCACCTCTCAGGGTGACCTTATTACAGAGGAATTCATTGCATGTTTTATTGAGTCTAGCAAAGATAGGCATTTCTTAATCTGACAAGTAGCAAAGGGTACAGGACATTAGAACTGGCTTAGTAATTAGTACAAGTGACTAAAACTAGAGAGTGTCTCAGTTATATTCCGCCTGGAGCTTCACTGGTCCTTGTAAATGGAGTCCATTTTAGGCTGCTAGAGTGAGACGTCAAAGCTCTTAGTTATAAGCAACAGCACTGATCACTTCATCAGAAGCAAACATTTTGGGGAGAGAGAATATCACAGAGCCGATGGTAGCCTGGAGGAGCAGGCTGAATACCATGAATCAACCCTGGGAACTCCAGGGATGCAGAAGTGGCAAGTCCCACGAGCACATTGGCGACCAAGAGGTGACTGCAGCTGCTCCCCATGATGAGTGATATCCAGGTATCGTTATGTCCTTAAATCACTTGCTCCAGATTCAAAGTCCCAAGAAAGAGAATCTGATTACTAGAGTTGGTCACATGCCAGTCTCCTGAGAACAGAGAGTAAAAAGGCTCTGTTTTCTTCCAATTCCATGGAGGGAGACGGCCACTGAACATTGACCCCGCCAGAAATGCCACACAAAATCGTGAAGGTCAGTCTCTTAGAGGAAATCCATGTACTATGAAGGAAGAATTCGTGCTTGCTTGCAACCAAAAGAAAAAGAAAGTTGAAAACAACAGAGCTATGCATGTGTTTATTTATCATTTAATAAGCATGTCATATGATACTATCGTAAAGGAAATCGCAGGGCATAGAAGATCGCATCAGCCAAAAAGTGTGATATCTAACACACTCTCAGCGCCTTGGATATCCTGAGCTATTGTACATTAAGAAAGAAAGTGATTCCAAGTTCCAATAAGATTGATAGGCCTATAACTCAAAATAAAATGCCCAAGCACGTGGTGGCTGAACAATTTCCCACACAGTCGTCACTGGGTTCTTTTTCTCCTTCTCCTCAATCTTTTTTTTTTGGTTCTGGGAATTGAACTCAGTGGCACTCAACCACTGGGCCACATCCCCATCCCTATTTTGTATTTTATTTAGAGATAGGGTCTCACTGAGTTGCTGAGGCTGGCTTTGAACTTGTGATCCTCCTGCCTCAGCCTCCTGAGTCACTGGGATTCCTCCCTCTTATAAAGAGGGGTTTGAAAAAAAAAAAAAAAACTCAGGTTTCAGCAGAAGTCCCTGATTTTCTAATTCAGATACCTCATAGGTGCAGCTGCAGTTAACAAAAGCCTGTGGTTTTAAGGAAGGCAAATATCTATACCCTCTCCTAAGCCAGGTTTTCAACAGTGAGTCCAAAACAAATGGTCCCGACTTAGAAGTCTCATCCTTAGATCCCAGGCACAAAGCGGGGTTTGGCAGCAGCACACTCTTTGTAGATTAGGAGGCAAATGCTACACCTTCTGTGGAAGTGTGGCCAGCGATCATTCTGAGATCTGCAGGTGGCATTATGAGAAATGTCACCATGGCTTATCACATCAATGTGACTTGATGTGTTTTGAAAACCACCTACTTTGAATCTCCCTACTCTGCTGAGTGATGAGGTAGGTGTTCAGAGGAAAAAACTTCTTTTAGGGAGTTTTGACCTGTAGAGGGCAATTGCCTTATTTTTTTATAAGCCGTTTTCATTTTTTTAACATAAAATTCTCACAAGCTCTTCTTCCTATTCCATGAGGAAAGAGTTGATCTGGGTGTTTTCACCGAGTAACTACTAAATTATTAAATAATAATTATAATGATAAACACCAAGCTCATTTGGTATATGTACTTTTTTTAAAAAAATCATATATATATATATATATATATATATATATATAGTTTTCAGCGGACACAACATCTTTATTTGTATGTGGTGCTAAGGATCGAACCCGGGCCGCACGCATGCCAGGCGAGCGTACTACCGCTGAACCACATTCCCAGCCCTATATGTACATTTTTTAAAACAGCCACTAAAGGCTACCCTGTTCTACTAAGAAAACACACAATGAATTTGAATTCTTTAAAGTAAGCTTTCAATTCAGCAAAGCCTTGAAATACCACACTACCATTTCAAAATATTTGAGCCATGAGAGACTTTGGACACGGATGAGCAGACATGAAATGCTGCTATAGACATTTCTCAAAAGAGTGCCTGAACCTGCGAAGTTAGGTGAGGATGTGAGTTATAAAATAAAGTCAATGCTAAATATGCTCACAAAAGAAAGTTAAGTGGTCAAAAACAGGGCACTACTCTTCCCCCAAATAAAAGCACCCATTTTATGTCCACTGATGTACTAAGTAAATGCTCAGTTGTGGCCAGAGGTGCCCCAACATTTGCTAGGTTCCCCCAGGAACTGGGTCACTCCTGCCTAATTAGTAATGAACTCTTTGCAGCTCATTGGTAGCCCATATGTACTGTACTACCTCCTGTCCTGAAGAAACTGATCATTTTTCTAAAGGTACGCAAATTGGGAACTTGGGTCATCTTGCACAGGATGCCCAATGCTAACCGTTCCATGGTGTTTAGTTCATACACAGCAACCCAGTGTCAACAGGCCAGGATCTGATCCTGACTGTTTCTAGAACAAGTCACGTAAACTTTTTGACCCACCATTCCTCAGTTTCAAAGTTAATTTTATCATAAAATATTTCTATTTTATAGAAGTAAATTAGCACTGGAAAAAGGGAACCGAATTATCAAAAGTCAAAGGAGACATGAATTATTACCTGTCTTCCTTACTTCCAGGGAACTTCACCTTCAGGTATTAAATGTTTTCTTTCATGCAGCTGCTGTTATTTGTTTTTTCCTACAAATGATCCCTATGTAGCTGAATGGAGTCTTTCCATTTCTCATGCTCACTCATGTATTCATTCAGAAATGCTGGTGTGTATGTGCGTGTGTTTCAATGCATATGTGTACATACACACACACATACACACATACATATATATACATACATATCACATACATAAAACTCAGTTTAGTAGAGTCATTTGTGCAAATAAGATCTACTACAGTCTGATATATGCCCTGATAGAAGAAGTAAAAATTGACCTGTGAGTGGTACCTAACCCAAACTTTAGTGATCAAAGAAAGGGAGAAAGAAATATTCAAGTCAAATAGACTTGCAGAAAACAAGAATGAGTTACCAGTTGAAGAGGGGTAGAGGGAATAGTTCAGGCCAAACAAATAGCTTCTATGACATTCCAGAAGCAAATGAGAGCATGGCATAGTCAGGGAAAAGAAATTCTAGCAGAAGACGAGGTTAATTAGGTCAGTAGGTACATCATAAAAAGGCGTTTGTATGGATATATTTACATACATGTATGCACATATGTGTGTCCATGTATCCATACACACACATAATGTGTGTGCATATATAAAAGACTTAAGCAAGAGAGTAACATTAATCAGATGTGTATTTTCAAAAGATCACTCTGGCCTCAGCTCACTGAGTGAATTTGAAGAGAGGATCACAGGAGACATAGAAACCTGATAGAAAGCAGTTGCAGTAATCCAGCTAAGAAAACATGGCGTGAATATACTTTATATACAACCAGAGATATGAAAAATTGTGCTCTATATGTGTAATAAGAATTGTAATGCATTCTGCTGTCATATATAATTTTTTAAAAGAAACAAAATTATGTAACCCTAAAAAAAAAAGAAGAAAACATGGTGTCCCATAAGGACAACAGATCAGCAGAGACAGAGAAAAGTGAATGGAACTATAAAAAATGTAGCAGAGAGCTTCAGTAGAATTTGACGATTGATTGGACATGGGGGAATGAGTGAAAGGGAGATGTCAAGGTTGATGCCCCATTTTCTTGACTGACCCATTGCTTGGTGGTGGTCTTGTTCATTGTAATTTTAAAGATTAACAAGTTCTGGAAGGAACTTGAATTTCATAAATTTGAGGCACCTGCTCAGGAGAGTACTTACAAGGCTAGATTGGAAGTACAGATTTAGGGGTCACCCACATATTGAAAGTGAGATCACCTCAGGAGCATGTGCCAGGAAAGGAGGGCCTATATGGGAAGAAGACCCCAAAGAATAAGCTATTGGTAAATAACCAAATTAACTGTTATACAACTTTACAGAAATTATGAGTAGTAAAAATGGCAATTAGGAAAAAAGCTTTATTATATTGTGTTGCGTTTAAGAGGTCAATCATAAAGCCAAAACCTATTAGTATTATGTTCTTATGGGGCACCCTGGACCCTTCTCTGAGCATCGTTAGGAACCTTATGCCCTCGTGTTTCTTCTGACAGTGCAAGGCTGGAGCAGGTAGCAACAAGTGCTAGCTGCTTACTGTTTTTTATTTGTGAGCAGCTCAGATCCTTCTGAACTGACATTGCTAGAGTACAAGTACCATCTCCTCCCGTTGTCTGGTTGCCTTACTCGGGTTGCCCTGAATTGGAATGTACCTCCCTGCCTCCTCATCTCTGAGCTGGTTTCCATGGCAATGACGAAGAACTGAGGAGGAAAAACAAACACACCACTATCCCAAGGCATACAACACATTAAAATGAAGATATCAAAAATATAGTTTGAAAGCTACAAAGAAAACTTAGTAGAAAACCCATATATCCAACAGAAATTGACAGGGGATAATAAATGTGAGCTAAATTCCTCACCCTTTTTTTTTCTTTTAAAAGGTTTCAGTAAAACTTACCAAAGCTGAGAAATCAAAGACTAGAGATAAAAATATCTTACCAACTACCAAAACTAAAAAGAGAAATGAGGAATGGCAAAGACGGATTATTTTCTAAAGAGTGGACCTCTAAAAACAGGAAAAAGGGGCATGTTTTAAAAACTATATTTTCTAAAGGAGTTTTAGATTCACTGCAAAACAGTGTAGAAAGCGGAGTTCTCATACATCCCATGTCCCCCACATATGAAGTCTCCAGCACTGAAACATCCTGTACCAGAATGGTACTTCTAACTGTTGTTGAGCGCACACAGACACTCCCTTAAAGCCTAGTCCACAGTTTACATAAGGGTTCACTGTTGGTGTTGTGCATCTCATGGATTTTGACAAATGTATAATGACATACAGCCACCATTATGACATAATACAGAATGGGTTTTGCTACCTTCAAAATTTCTCTGTGTTTAGCCAGGTACAGTGGCACATGCCTGTAATCCTATTGACTTGAGAGGCTAAGGAAGGAGGCTGTCAACTTCAAGGTCAACCTCAGCAATTTTTAGTCTCAAAATAAAATAATAAAAATGGCTAGGGATGTAGCTGAGTGGCAGCTACATACCCCTGGATCCAAAACCCAGTAACACAATAAGTAATAATAATAATAAAACTTTCTCTGGATTCTACTGAACCCTCCTTCCCCACTAAACCCTAGAGATCACTGATCTTTACACCATCCATCTCCATAGTTTTTGTTTTGCCAGAATGACATACAATTAGAATTACACAGCATGTAGCTGTTTCAGATTCACCTCTTTCACATCATAACATACACTTAAAGTCTATCCATGTCTTTTCATGCATGGCTTGGTAGCTCATTTATTTATATGGCTGAATAATATTCCATTACACGAGTGTATTATAGTTCATTGATCCATCCACCAACTAAAAAACATCTTGGTTGCTTCCAAGTTTTTAAATTATGACATAATACAGAATAGTCTTTGCTACTCTAAAAATTTATCTGTGTTTAGCCAGGTTTTACTAGAAACATCTGTGGACCAGTTTGGGTGAACATAGTTTTCAACTCATTTAGGTAAATACTAAGGAGTGAGGTTGTTGAATGGTATGGTAAAAGTTTTTTAAGAAACTGCCAAATTGTCTTCAAAGTGACTGTAGCATTTTGCATTTCTACCAATAAGAAGCGGAAAATTCCTGTTGCTCCACATCCTTACCAGCATTTTATACTGTCTATGCTCTAAATTTTACCACCCCAGTAGATTTGTATTGATATCACATTGTTTTAATGTGTAATTTCCTAGTGACATATGACAATTAATTTTTGTTTGCTATCTGTATATTTTCTTGGGTCTTTTATCTTCAGATCTTTTGCTTGTTTTTATTTGGATTGTTCCTTTTCTTATTGTTGCAGTTTGAGTCCCTAATACATCTGGATAACATTCACTTACCAGAAATTCTGCAACTTGCAAATACTGTGACTTTTATTGTCATTCTGACAGTGTCTTTGGCAGAGTAGATGATTTAATTTTAATGTAGTGTAACTTATCAATTATTTCTTTCATAGACTATGCTTTTGGTGTTGAATATAAAAAGTGTTCACCAAATCCAAGGTTATCTAGATTTTCTTCAATTACCTTCTAGAGATTTTACAATTGTGCATTTTACATGTAGATCCATGACCCATTTTTCAGATAGTTTTGTGACAATAAAAAAAAAGTTTTGAATGTTTATTTTGAATGCTTTGGTACATTTCTGTTTCCAACTGCTTATTTTATTTTTAGATAATTTTCAAAAATCAATATCCAAGAGCCTGATAATTTTTAAATAAATAAGTTTATTTTCATTGACTTATTTGACCAGGAGCCGAGAAAAGGAGTACAAAATTGTTGAGAAGAAGTTTGAGTCTATTACCTCTGAAATTCTAAAGAAATTTATTCAAATTCTGCTCTGGGGTTGACACTGGGTTACAGAAATGTGCTCTACAAGGACCCCAATCAAGGTGTCAGGAGAGCAAACCTCCAGGACCTACACCACAAATAACCCGAGCCAATGCAATGTCAGATGTGGGCTGACAACTTCATGAGTCAGTCATTCATCCAGAGGCAAAATGTTGAGAAAATGGAAAATTGGTTCTTCATGAGTAATTTCAGACAAATGAAGTCAGAAGAAGTCAGTGCACCACACAGATGGTGCTCAACAGGCCGCAGGACCAGGACCAGGACCAGAGAGCACCACGATGTCCTTTGCTTCTTTTCAGATAGCTGTTGTATTGACCGTCCTACTGTTACAGGTTGGAGTCTTCCAGGAAACTGAGGCAGTACAAGGGCTCCCAACAAGCCCCAATTTATGCAATCAAGTCAGAAAAATTTCAGACATGTCAGCCAGAGTAGCAGGCATGAATTTATTAGAAGGATGGGAAAGAGGCAATGGGGGGACACTCTCATGGCTCGGTAGCTCATTTATTTATACGGCTGAATAATATTCCATTAAATGAATGTATTGTAGTCTTCTAAGAGAGGAGAGGGATGGTGCTCCTCTTGCCCTCTAGTTTTATTTGGGGGCGTGGGTCCCAGATTCTTCTATAAAGTTTCTAGAGTCATACCCAAGTCCACCTTTTGACTTTTGACTGACAGCCTAGGAGCTGCATGAACTACCTCCAAGAGAGAAGGCTGTGACCCTCTTAGATTGGATAAACCTAGCATTTTAACTTCTAAGAATTTACCCTAAGAAAATTTGGATAAGCTTATTTGGATTAAGCTGTTCATCCAACACCATTTATGATAGTGGGAAAAGTACATGAATAGTTCAAATATATTATATTCATATGATAGAATGTTATGAACCTATTTAAAATAATGCCTTAAAATAACTTTTATTTTCCTGGAAAGAATTACACCAAATATTATCGGTGGGATATTTATACTTTATTCCTCATACCTTTTCATATGATGTATATTAGTTTTATAATTAGAAAATAATTAAGTTATTTTCCTCAGGGACTCGAAGTATCAAGCAACCCTTTAAAAGGGTCCACAAATCTTTTCTTCCTGCTCTTCCTCCCTGCTCTGTTCACAGTTGCTCTCATTATATCAGAGAAGACATTTGGTATTTGTTTTTTAGGGATTGGCTAGCTTCACTTAGCATAATCTGCTCTAGTGCCATCCATTTCCCTGCAAATTCTATGATTTTGTTAGGGAGGAAGAGCAGGAAGAAAAGATTAACATTAAACAGAGACATGAGATGGGAGTGAAAGGGAGAGAAAAGGGAAATTGCATGGAAATGAAGGGAGATCCTCATTGCTATACAAAATTACATATAAGAGGTTGTGAGAGGAATGGGAAAATAAACAAGGAGAGAAATGAATTACAGTAGATGGAGTAGAGAGAGAAGATGTGAGGGAAGGGGAGAGGGGATAGTAGGGGATAGGAAAGGTAGCAGAATACAACAGTTACTAATAGGGCATTATGTAAAATTGTGGATGTGTAATCGACGTGATTCTGCAATCTGCATTTGGGGTAAAAATTGGGAATTCATAACCCACTTCAATTTAATGTATGAAATATGATATGTCAAGAGCTTTGTAACAACCAATAAAAAAAAGAAAACTAAAAACAAAAAAAAAGGGTCCACAAAATAACTAACAACAATTTTCCAGACACTGGACCAAAACAAAGACATGAGGTCCAGTCCCCCCACTACCACAAAATAGGTTTAAGTACTGAAAAGCACACATAAAACTTTCCAGCAGAAATCATCGAGTCATAATTAGTAAAGGTTGGTTTACTAGAAAGAGAATTTAGATAATTAGAAGGGAGATCTGGGGGTATAAGAATTACAAGGGAAGGATACATGATAGAATTATAGACAGGAACCAGAAAAAACTCTTCAAATATTTCTGTGAAAGATAATCTCTCAGCAGACAGCAAGGAATCTTAACAACTGTTAAGATTCTAGCCCATCCTGATGTCTGTCTTTCTCTTCATCGTGGGGCAGGGAGCTAACACATGAAATTTTGCGGATCATTTTTTCCCAAATAATATGTCTACTTTCAGAAGAAGCAGCTTGTTATTTTTGGTGTAGGTCCTGGACTGAAGGTCCAAGTTTAAGTCACAACTCAATTGCTCATTTAGGGCCTGATGTGGATAAGTCACAGAGCCAATGTGAGGCACCTGTCTTATTTGTTATGATACCAGCTCTGTCTCTATCACAAAGTCATCATGAAGATCAAGAGAGATCATGCACATGACAGTAAAGAAGTGCTAAACAAACAGGATGCCTTTTATAGTAAGATAATTCTCATCCTATCAACAATTCATTGTTTGGCCTCTAGTAGCAATTCAAGATCAAAAATTGAACCCATGTTGAAAGGGCAACTGACAGACTAATGTGGCTGCCTAGTGAAGCAACCTCTCACCCCTGTCTACTGCGTGTGCTGTACTCCTGAATCTGGGTCCAGGGTCCACAGTGGCAGATGACCTTCTGCATTCAGGTAGACAAGGGTCATTCTTCAGCTGCAGTTAACTTGTGGCTATGCTTCCAAACTAGACCTACCTCTCAAATGCACCACCAGCCACCACTTCTATGTTGCATTGCTATGTCTGTTCATTCATCTATCCATTGAGAAAAGATTATGTGCCAAGCTTTGGCAAAAAAAAAAGAACAGAAGTCAGACAAAACCCTGCCCACATGGAACCCACACCAAGGGGAAAAGCAAATATTAATCACAGAATATATACATAAATATGAAATGAAAGTTGTGATGATAAATAAAGGATATGTTCAGAGCTTGTAAGAATATTTAGTTAGAAGGGATGATCTGGACCAATGGGTATGGAGAAGTCTTTCCTGAGTGGTGATGGAAGAGATGAATAAGTGAGGAGATAAGACTAAATGGGCCATGTAGAAGGATCAGCATGATAAAAGGTCCTGTGGCATAAAATACATTCAAGAAAATAAGACAGTATCTCTAGAACAGAGATCAGGAAAAGGAATAGGATACAAGATGACAGAGGAAGGTAGACTACACTAAGGTTTGCTATCTTCAATTTGAGAGTGATGGCAGCCATTGAAAGATTCTGATCAGAGAAGTGACCAAATTCAATTTGTATTTTGAAAGATAATTCTGACCATAATGTATCAGGATGCCAGGTCACTCCATATGAGATTTACATACAATTTTTTCCCACATACACAGTTATATATAGGGTTCTACAGTTGAAAAGTTTCTATTAAAGTTCTAACTGTAAAAGAACACATGATGCCAAATGTAGTGGGGAACACCTGTAATCCCAGCAGCTCAGGAGGTTTAGATAGGAGGATCAAAAGTTCAAGACCAGCCTCAGCAACTTAGCAAGGCCCTAAGCAACTTAGTGAGACCCTATCTTAAAATAAAAATTTAAAAGGCTGGGGATGTGGCTCAGTTGTAAAAATGCCTTTGGGTTCAATCCCCAATAGTCCCCTCCTTGCAAAAAAGACCACACTATTTTCTTAACCCTATTTCTATAAGACAATATTGATGACCAAAACAACAAGACATTATTGACAAATCCTACCTTAAGCAATACTGCCTGGAAGGAAATAATAAAAGGTAATGAGTTTCAGCCTCACTTTCCTCATCCTTTTCCAACATGGCATATCAACATGTTTTGGTTAATGAAAAAGATAAAATAGATTAAAACAGGCAAAAGCCAAGTCTAGAAAAACTGGAAAATCTGACAAGCATTATGAAGTTAAGCCACAACATCTAGAATAAATCTTACCCACATTATTAAGATATGCTAACATGCAGATCAACAGCAAGATATCCAAAGTATCCAGATTCAAATAATATCAAAATTACCCAAGTACTGAAGTTAGTGGATGATTGACTTCTTTGTAGATATCCCTGCAATCACTTCACTGTCTCTCAAAATCATTCTGAAAGGTTTTCTTGACTGAAAGAGAAAGGCACTGTGACATTAAGCCTGCACAGTTCACAGACTCTCTCATTTGTGCTAGAAATTTCACTGACTTAGCACTAATATATCATTAGTTGTTAAAACTATTTTAACTATGTAACCTATAGTTTTATTTTTTCACTTTTTTCTTACACAGGCATACATATTTAGTAATAAAGTTAGCACAAATTAAGAACATGTGAATAATAATGATACACATGTTTATCCAGCGATGAACAATAATGATACTAAGGGCATTTCTGTGACTAACAACATAACAATTAAAATTTCTAGGTCAAAAACTGCATGACAGTACAAGTGAGCTTTGTAGTAATGTTAGTCATGCAAATAATATACTTTAAAACTTAAAACTGTAAGTTTTATAATCATAATAAGGTATTTTCTGCTTATTTTTTGATGGGATATACTGGCTTATTTCATCACCTAGTAAAGCATAACTCCTAAAGTAAAGATGAAAATGAGATTATTCATGTGAATTGATTTTCCTATATAAATTATAATTTGACATTATAAAATTGGCAAATGTATTGTTGACATGCCAGCAAATTAGGACAATGAATGCCATACCAAATGGATATAAATTAGTGACACTCTAGGCTTGCTTTGGATTTCATCTAACTCTGAATGCACTTGTAGAAGGGTGAGATGCATGGCAGAAACATCTGTCTTATGCATCCTGTCACAATAAAGCATGACACCCAGGAGCCTTGACAAGGCAGAGTGAAGAAGGCAGTCCAGGTTAGAGATACAGAAGATCAGCACACATTAAGAAGGAATAAGTAGGCATCCAAGGGTCACAGAGTTCTGGCTTTTAGCACAATGAACACATAGTGAGAGAGCAGAGATGTCAGCCAGGAGCAAGGATGTCAGTTAGAAAACAGGGAACACAGAAGCAGTGATCCAGGCAGCCAGAGCGACAAAATGAAATGGGAGGCTCAATGAAGTAAACTGGAGCCAGAGACCAAATTCTGAGAAGCTGAACAGAGGAACGGAGTGGTGAGGAATTTGACTTGAGCCTTGATTGTGGGCTCCTAGCTCAGTGCCCGAGGACAAAGCTGTGTGCTGGTAGCCTCGGAGGGACATTTGCTTCTTATAACCAGAGAACTTAACCTCCTAAGAAAATCTAACCTAGAGCCCAGAAAAGTCAGGAGAACTCTACAAAGAACAGAGCCCTAACTAGAAAATTTCCATCGTGTGAGGCTGGATGGGGAATGAGAATCACCCCTGGGTTCAAATTCTGGCTCTATACCAACAGTTTGCATTTAGGACAGTTATTTAATCTCCGTGCACTTTGGTTTCCTTCTCTATATAAGATAGATAGGCCTACTAAATCTCATTTCTCAAAGCTGTTAAGAAGATTAAATAGGAAACTCTATGTGAAAGAACCATGGACCCTGGCAAAATAAATGTCCACTTCTGGATCTTCTCCCTCATATCTGCCAGCACCTCTTTCTTACCTTTCTCCAACAGGTGACTCTGCTGCTTTCTATTCCACGTGCACAGGGTGGCCTTTTCTACATGACTTTGTTAGTCCCTCCCTTATTTTATGCAATGCTCCTTTCTTTTCTACGTGTGACCATTGAACAATATTCTTCGTCTTAGGGATGAGTGCTTATTGCTTTAAATAATCTCTTCACTATGAGAACAGTGTGGTTATGGGGATGAGAGGGACAACTGAAAATGTCCCCTGGTCCACAACTCTCCTTTTGGCCAAGCTGACCTCAGTGCTGGAGCAGTTCATTTGCTCCAGTGGCCTTGTTTCAAATGAGAGGCAAAAGAAGCAACTAGATCATACCAACTCCAAACCCTGTCGTTTCTTAAAAAAAAAAAAAAAAAACTCGGCTAATTTTTGTATAAATGGCATCAAATGCAAATAAGCAGAGCTCACTGATAATGTCAAGTGAATACTGGCATTGTCTAAAGTGGTAACAGCAGATTTCCGGAATGCATTTAGAAAATGAGGGATTTTTTTTTTCTGGTACTAAGGATTGAACACTCAGATGCTCTGCCATTGAGCTACATCCCCAACCCCTTTTATTTTTTATTTTGATATGGAGTCTCACTGAAGTTGCCAGGATTGTCCTCAAACTTTTGACCCAACTGCCTTAGCCTCCCAAATTGCGGGATTACAGGGATGCTCCACTGTACCCAGAAAAAAAAATGAGAGATTAAATTTAAAAAGGTTAATTGTAACAGTGTTTAGGTGACTATAATCTATATATTTTAGAAGTAAATATATCCCTTTTTCCACAACTATCACTAAAATATCAAACCCTAAAAATCAGTTCCAAAAGTTCTATCACCTCCATCAATTTGTGCTCTGAACCGAGACAGCCAACAAGCGATCAAAGCAAATGTAAAAACTACAAGGTATTACAATAACAAATCCCTGTATTTCCATTGTAATTATTGACTGATTCAGTCAGTCATTCAATTTAACAAACAGTTATTGAGTGCCTGCCACATATACAATCTTATGGTACATAACAGATAGTAAATTTTGTCCTTCAAATTAAAAGATGAAACATAAAAGCAAAGACATTGAGAGTCTAAAGGGAGAAAATGGGAAACACAGTATCCCAAGGAATCAAATGATTTTAAATTACTTTATCTTAAGTGACAGTGTATCTCTCTCTCTCATCCATACTGTATTTCAAATCGCTAACTCTTATAAGACTTAAATAATTCTGAAAACCAATTTACTGAAATCCTGATCCCATTCTCTTAGCAAAGTTTTATCTCTTTCTAGGGTCTCTTCACATTTTTGGTAATTATCAGAACCTTCTCTGTTCTGGCATATACTGGGAACAACCTCTTGATTTATATTATCTCTGTTGAAGACATCTGACTTTCTTTCTATTTGTAAAAACAGACAATAATTAAAATATTATTAAATTAAGTTAAAATACTTCTTCTATACCCCACAATTTTTCAATATTTATTTTTTAGTTTTCGGTGAACACAACATCTTTATTTTATTTTTATGTGGTGCTGAAGATCGAACCCAGCACCCGGCGCATGCCAGGCGAGTGCGCTACCGCTTGAGCTACATCCCCAGCCCTACCCCACAATTTTTTAAAACAAAAATTTTGTCCACTTATATTATGAGATTTTCCTATCTTTGGCTACAACTATATGAGTCCTGGCCTTGGTATGTGATCTTGTGATGTAGGGATTCATTAGAAACTCCTGGACTCATTCAACTCTCTTTTTAAATGCCATTGTCACATAAGTGTTTTGCTTTTCTGTGTTTCCTGATATCTATTATTTGAAGATATTTCACAAAATGCCAAGAAAAGTGGTTGAGATACCAACTTTAAATACTTATCCCCAAATCTGACATTTCCATGTTCCCATGATACAAGAATAAGAAAATAAATAACAGTAACCTGAAATAGTAGAGCTCTCTCTAATTCTGTAGGTCATGCATCCATTTCTTTTAATTACATATTTTTTAACACATAATTTTTTTTTCGAGGGAGAAAGTACCAGGGATTGAATTCAGGGGCACTTGACCACTGAGCCACATCTCCAGCCCTATTTTGTATTTTATTTAGAGGCAGGGTCTCACTGAGTTGCTTAGTGCCTCACTTTTGCTGAGGCTGGCTTTGAACTTGGGATCCTCCTGCCTCAGCCTCCCAAGTCACTGGGATTATAGGTGTACATAACACATAAACTCTTTTTGTTAAGTTCAGTCAATTTTTTTCAGGGATTATGAGTCCCTAACAATTATGTACTTCTAAGCATATATCATGTGCAATTGGTTTCAAAGCATATCCATAATGTGACTTCATGTTTTAAGTATTAATTTCTACCCTTCTATTTAAATGAATTCTGTGCAAAGATAAAACTACAGAACATCACATGGCACAGTAAGTATATATATATTGCACTGCCCCATTGCTTAGATGGTCAAACAGTGAATCAGTAGCAGAAAGTGGGATTAGGGTCAAGGCCAACCAAATAATCCATTGTGCAATTTCCAGTGCATAAAGGTGGTAGAATTTAAGAGCATGTGTTCTACAATTTTCACTTGTGTCCCTATCTACTCAGAGCTAATACATCCTTGATATTTCCAAGAACAGCAAAAAACATTAATTCAAATCTTCAACTATATGCTAAACTGAAATCAACAGGCCCCAAAATACCAATAAAGATTTCCATGTAAAGCTATTAAATTAGGTTCTGAAATTAGAATTCAAGATTTTGCAAAGTGGCAGTGTTCACTATTCACTACATTAATCATTCAGGAAATCTGATTATAATCTACCAGAGTACATTAGTACTATATGAAGGAGGAGCAGAGGGAGTGAGAAGCCCAGCTGGAGAGCTGGAATACTGGGGGGGGGGGGGGGCAGGCAGGAGACTGGCATAGATTTATTGGAGGCTGAGTAAGAAATGAGTTGGAGCAAGCAGCTGACATCTAGACTAAAATTAGAGGAGCAAGCTTCATTACAGACAGGGGGACTCGGCCAAACACCAAAGGAAGAAGAGCAGTCCGCCAGCCATACAAGAACATCAAGCAGAAAAATGCAATGACCCAGACAAGTCTATGTAAGACCTATTGATCCAGAAACCAAGACTCCAATTAAGTGCCAAGAGTGCTTGGGATCACTCAGTTCTCGTCTGGAATTGAAAAATCAAGATATGTTTCCTAGGGATATCTCCTTGATCTGAGTCCTAACCCTTCATACAAAGTAGGAATTTTTAAAAACTACCTTATAAAGTTATGAACAGAATTATTTCATCAGAAAATGGTTTGTGAAAAGCAAATTGACACACAAATGTTATTAAGTTGTGGCGGTGTTATGATCATGGCTTTTGATATTTCTAGTGTTAACTGAGTGAAAAAACACTTGAATAAGGACTGACAAACTTTCATCCGGGTCAGTTTGTTGCCCCATGATCCCTCGCCAATGAGGCTGAAGCGTCTACTGCTGGATGGCAGAACCAACTTGAAAACAAAAAGTCATTGCTCAGTCCTGACTTTCAAAACAGACGATTTTAAATAATAAAACGCATAGCACACAGGACAGTAAATGTTTTAACTATAAGAATCATGAGTCTCTGCTTCTTGATCACCATAATGTGAGCTGCTTCCCTCTGCCACACTCTTCCACCATAATGTTCAGTCTCCAGCCCTGAGAAATGGAGCCAGCCTTCTATGGACTAAGACCTCTGAAACTGTGAGCCCTCAAATAAAATTTTCCTCCTTACAAAAAAAAAATCATGAACTTAAGAGGGAGGAGGAGAGTTTTCTGAATTCCAGAAGCTTCCATTTATATTAAAAACCAGAGCCTAATTCAAGACATAGAGCTTTGTTTGTTTGTTTTCTATCAGAAGTATAAGAGAAAAGATAGAGGACACAAAAGGAAAGATCCTCAGAACTACTCCTAGGCTGGATTAAAGAGCTGCAAGAATTAGGTGTGCCAGGGCTTCAGCCACTTCCTCCACATCCCCACACACCTGAGGTTTCACTCCTGGAATAGGAGAAAGGGAACTAGAAATGCCTCTTCCCCTCCCCTGTGCTTTGAGGCCCCAGGAGCTGTAGGGACATTTTTCCTGCTTGTACCTGGAATCTCAGGAGGATGCAATATTTTAGAGTAGACCCCACCACCACGGGGTAGCTGCAGCAAAGAAGAAGCAAGAAGGTACAGGCAGAGAAAGGGTCCCCGAGAGCAACGTGGAGTGTGCAGGGAAAGCAGCCATTCCCAACTGCCCCGCTGGAGCCTGGAGACTCATTGAGCGAGTCAGTGGACCCAGAGAAACCCAACGTGGGATCAAGGAGAAAGACAGACCACCAGTGGCCGTGGCAGATCATGAGCATGGGCCTTCATCCCTTCTCCTCTTCTCACTGAGTGGCAGCTGCTGGTGTGCCTGGAACCACCCGTGCAGGTGGGAAAGGAGGTCTCCCGCCTCTGCCTCGGGAGATGTCTTCCTAATGGACTGGCAGGCAAAAACCAACAAGGAAAATAGGCTGTGTTCTCTAGCAGACTCAGTGCCATTTGTCTTTGACATTTAGCAAACCCCATATCAAAGGAATCTAGGCATTGTACCAAGCTCCAAACCCAAATATAATATATGTACATGTATATATACACACATATGTACATGTATATACGCATACAAGTACATATAGCATACATACATACATTATACATATATTTTATCTATATAACATATGTACATACATTATATTTGGGTTTGGAGCTCAATATAATACATAAATATATCTTTCTGTGGCTCCTTCCTGACTCCCCACCTGTGATCCCTTTCCTCCTCTAGGCCCTTCCCCCATGATGTGCTGCTGCATGGTGGACCCAGAGCAGGGGAGCCAGTTATCTATGACCTCTGAAGGCGTCAGCCCCAAATAAACTTTTCCTTCTCTAAAGTGTTCTTGACGTATACTCTGGTCACAGTGACAAAAAAAAAAAAAAAAAACTAAAACAAGGGGAGGGGTCCTTTGTTTTTCTATCCCCTTTTTTTCCCTCCACACTTGGGGTTCTAATTTGTTCCTCTATTGCCACAGTAGCCAACAGTCACAGAACACAGACTTCTGACAGTTGGCCCTTCTTAGGTACTGGATTTGGTATCCAAAGGACTTCAGTCATCCTGTTTATGCCTCAGGAGTTGGCAGCATCTCTTTCACAAGGGCCAGGTGTAACAAAGCCTGCAATGTGAGTGTGTGTGTGTGTGTGTGTGTGTGTGTGTGTGTGTGTGTGTAAGAGTGAGAGAGAGAGAGAGAGAGAAAGATTGAGAGAAAGAGAAAGAGATTGTGTATTCTCTTCCCTATTGACTGCTGGAGCATCATGTGAAATGCTGGACTAAGGATACCATCAGATGATGGGGGGATGGGTATTTAAATATCTGTATTCATTCTATAAAGTAATTAAGTATCAAGTATCATAACTTTAATATATTTGTAATCTTTGATCCAATAATCCAACCTATAAGACTACGTAAAGACAGGCAGAAATTTTCAGATAAGGGGGTTTACTAACATTAATAAGACGATTATTAGTGGTCTTAATCATCTAAGGGTCATTGATCACCTAACTTAATGGTCATTAATAGGTGATCACCAAAAAGAGTTAATGAAAAAGTGGTTAAGAATTAGAGATGTGGGGTGCGGTGACGCACATCTGTAATTCCAGCGGCTTGGGAGGCTGAGGCAGGAAGATCAGGAGTTCAAAGTCAGCTTCAGCAACGTAGCGAGGCCCTAAGCAACTCAGTGAGACCCTGTCTCTAAATAAAATACAAAAATACAAAAGGATCCAGGCATGGTGGTGCATGCCTGTAATCCCAACAGCTAAGGCAGGAGGATCACAAGTTCAAAGCTATCCTCAGCAATGGCATGGCACTACCAAGAAACTCAGTGAGACCCTGTCTCTAAATAAAATACAAAATAGTGCTGGGGATGTGGCTCAGTGGTCGAGAGCCCCTGAGTTCAATCCCTGGTACGGCCCCCCCCCAAAAAAAAGAGTTAGAGAGTAGCCATATACATGTTCCTGTAAGCTGTGCCATAAAATTTAATAATCTCACTTTCTTTGATGTGACACCTACATTTTTAAGGATGTGTACATACATGTACAATCCATAGATTGATAGATGGATAGATGGATGGATAGATAGAAGATATAAAGTCAGAGAAGATTATAAAGAAATTTATCAAACTCTTTTGCTGGTGGTTATCATTCCCTCTGGAGATGCTCAGTGCAGAGGGTTATTACACAATAGAAAAAGTTTTTAAAGAGAAAGAACGGCCTCTTGTGTCCTTGTCTAGGGAGTACAAATACAGGATGCACTTCTGCCTCAGTGAGATAGTTGTGAATGGAAAAAAAATGGGTATTATTTGCTGAAGTACATGATTCTCTTCCCAATATCAGCTATTAATATTTTTCTTTTGAAGTTTCCAGTGTTGAAGGACACTGGGCATTTGAGCCTTTGAACTCCATGGAAGACTCATCTTCCAGAAGCAACTGCCCTGACATGGAGCACAGCATTTCGAAATCCAAATCCAACCAGAGTGTCTCAGTGAGCTATTTTCCCCATGAGGACAGCATTGAGTGTGAGGATATCATACCCTGTGAAGAGCTGACTGCTGAGGGTTTTTCCTGCCACTTCCTCCCTCCTGTCCAAGAGGGATGGGGAACCAAAAGTGTAAAGCGACCCATGGGGAGGCGAAATCAAATTCAGCACAATCCAGAGGAACTTGGCGAAGAAGCCATCATTGAGGTCTTGGATGCTTATCTGGGCTGCCACCATGAAGACTCAGGAGCTAATGCTCTGAGTGAAGACAATCAGAGGATGGACCAGTGCCCACAGAGGAGGACCAACCAGACCCTTTGGGACCTAGATGATCTAATGAAAAATCTTCAGGCCTTTCTAGACAATGAGAAAGATGACAAGGACGATGACACTGTGGTCTCTGATTCTCAGGAGGAAGATCTCCAGCTGTCCAACAGGATCTCTCCCCATATGGATCAGGTCAGTAATCAAGAACATGAAGCTTGTCAGGACTTGCCCCCGTGTTGCCCACCAGAAGACAGAAACATCCACCAGTTCCTAGAAATGCCTCTTGGGCTTGAGGATGATGAAATTGTTGAGGTGAGCACAGAGCTGCCTCACTGCAGAGCAAGGCATGGGCCCAGTGGGGGGTGCCAGGTTGGACAGCATGGAGTCCCCGCACCTGCTGTGAAGCAGAAGTGGACCCCAGTGTCTGCACAGATTTGCAATAGGAGAAGGATGACAGTAAAGAAAGGAGCCAAGCCAGGGACGAGGTGTGGGGAAAATGCCAAGGAGCAGTGACAGAGGCAAGAGAGGGGAGGAGCAGAGAAGGAGTAATGATTATACAAACGTGTGTGTGTTTAATGATTAATGAGTAATGAAACTTTGCATTTACAGTTGGCTAGTTTGGGTAAAAAATTAAATTAGATATCCACGAATGACTAAGTATTGACTCCATTGCTGCTGACACCGTATGTCTCTAACTCATCCTCTTCGCCTTGACATATGCAAAGCCAGGAGACTAGCACTACAGTCTGAGCAGTCAAAGGAAGGGAACAAGGGGGACGTGCCCTCAGATAAGGAAACCACGTTCTGTCGGAATTTCCGGTTCACCTTCCAGTGGTTCAGAAAGCAACTGGGCTCCTCCCTGTCAGAGAGGAAGCACCCTGAGAGGGCCAACAAGGGGCTCATTCTGCTGGCACTAAAGAGAAGACATTTTGGGGGAGGCAACAGAATCCTACCTCAAGAATCCCCCTAGTTAGAAAACCCTATATATCCAGAATTTTCATCGTTTTGATAACCCCTATTGTACAGTTACCATGGTTTTATGTTTTCTCAATAAACAAATATATATGTATGTATATATTTTAAATTATATTTAATTTAAATTAATTATATATGTATACATATACAATCTCACACACACACACACACACATATATATATATATATATATATATATATATATATATATATATATATATATAAATTAGTGACAATGAGGACTGTGGATTGGGCTGGGGATATAGCTCAGTTGATAGAGTGCTTGTCTTGCATGCCCAAGGCCCTGGGTTCAATCCCCACCCCTAAAAAAAGAAATGTGTAATACTGAAAAAATTATCACCAGTTTCTGAGAATTATCTTAATCTCCTACAAAATATGTAGAATCTAGAAAATGGACACAGATAAAGTGTGTGAACTATGTCCCTTTCTGCCCTTTGGGCCACATAAGTGCTGCTTCAACGATACCCCAAGTCCCTGAAAAGTCAATAAGAAAGTAGCAAATAATAGTTTTGCAGGAGGTTTTGGATTCCTCTTGAAACGTGTGCATGTGCGTGTGCACGTACACACACACACACACACACACACACCCCACAGGCTATTTAAAAACATTTGCACAACCTGCCCAAATTGCCTATCATCCCAAAATAGAAAAATAAAGTAATTCCTAAAGAGATTCACCCTTTGAAACTTCTGAACTTTTGAATATTGAAAAATAAAACCCTGAGTGGCAGGAGTGGGGAATGAAGGCAGCCAAGCTCATTACCAGCCTTCCTTTTGCCTTTTTTACAGGTACAATGAAACTTAAAGGTCTCAGGGAGAGAACAAAAACTAGGAAAATTGAAAGTTACAACCTCAAGCAGTTTCTGTCAAACTACTTTCTTACCAATTTGCTACGTGCACCCACCCAACCCTTCAATGAAGGGAAAAATCCATTCTTTTGCCAGATACAGGGAAATAGTGGCAAAGCAAAAAACTCTCCCTCCAAGAATAAATACTGTAAACTGCCTGACTTGGTGAAAGTAAAAGCAATCAGTAGATAAGCTGAAATTGTACCTCTTTTTTTATTTTTAAGCACAAAAATGTACCTCAAACAAACATGTTCATGGTGTGTATTCTTAACTAAAATGACATTAATCCATTGCTCTTCTGAAACCAGCTATGGGGAGGACATTTGACTCAGATCCTATAACTTTGATTGCAATTTATCACCAATTAGACTTTACAATGTGCTTCTCCACAAAGGTTTCTAGATTTTTTTAAAAATGAGCTAAAGGACTGGAGTTGTGGTGGTGAGGCCCCGGGTTTGATCCTCAGCAGCAGATGGGAACAGATAAATAAAATAAAGATATTTTTTAAAAAAGAGCTAGAATTTGTTCAACATATTGCAATGTAATATAAAAAAAAGACATGAGTTCCATTGTATAAGTAACACTTGGTTTGCTTCAAAAAGTATCTTAATTTGAGGATGAACTTTCTTATCTCTAACAATGCTTCTCCCCAACATTCCTGAACTTTCGTGGCTACTACAATTTTAATTTAAATTAATGTCATCTTATTTAACCTATATATTATATAAGGTAAAAACAATTTCCAGGAAATCTGCAATTGTGTAAGATCATGTGATCGTTCAACACATTACAAAAAATTCAAATGTGACTTTTTTATATGATTTTCAGACTTTGCAATGAAGTAATATTTGAATTGATATAGGCTATCTGACTTTTCTAGATTGTAGTTTGATTTTTCTTTTCCTTTTTTTCTATCAAATCCCAGCAGCTTGCCTTCTGGTTTATAAGCAGGTCTGAACAATCTAAGAAGGGAATTGCATGTCTCAAAATACCAAGCAAGGAATAATTCTCCATTCAACTCTCTTTTCAGTAATAGTAGCACAAAGCCTACAGAAAAAAAAAGATGTTTTCAAAATAAATAATTTCTATTACATTTTTTTCCAGATTGTAGAAGTGTCATTTAGACTAAGGATAACTGGAAGAATCATTTCCAAAAGGAAGACATTAAAACAACCCTAAATTCACTACCTAAAAACTGGAGTAAATGTACGTTTTAATGTCACTATTTTTAATTTTGAAGCCCTGATTATTGCAGATTGAGATGCATCTGGGTTGCACCTAGACCACGTTCTTAATTTGTAAAATGATGCTAGACAGATACTAAGCTTCCACAAACAGAATCTAATAATGATAGAGGCTTAGGATTCACTATACGGTAGGCAGAGTAATGCTACCCCTGCCCCCCCTTCACCACACACACACACACACACACACACACACAAAGATGCACATGGCCTCATCATCAGTACCTATGAATATGTTACCTTACATGGCAAAAGGGACTTAACAGATATCATTAAAAACTTCAAGATGGGAAGATCATCCTGGATCAACCTGATGATCTCAATCTAATCACGTGAGTCCTTAAAAACAGAAGAGGAAGATCAGAAAGTTGAGACATAAGAACTTTTCCCTCCCTCCATTACTGGCTTTGAAGATGGAAGAAAGGATAGACAAGCCAAGGGACAGTGATCTCTAGAAACTGGAAAAGCAGGTAATGAACTCTTCTAGAGCTTCTCAGAAGGAACATGGTCTCACTGAGACAGCACCCTGATTTTAGCCCAGTGGACCAAGATCATGCTGGACTTCTGATCTACAGAAATTTCAGGGGGGGAAAAATGTACACAGAGTCACAAATTTGTTATAATTTGTTACTAGAAACAATAACAAACTAACACACAGACCCTAGTCTGACATTTTACATATGGGAAACTCAGGTCCACAGAGTATGAAGATAAAGCTACAAAGAGAGTACTTCTCAAGATTCCAATCCAGTGATTGTCCCACTGTGCCAGTCTGCCTTGATTGCTTTTGTGTTTGTCTTCATGTAATTTTCTCATACGGGTGGAATGAATAGCATTCAGAAAAAGAGAGGGATTCTGTTTAACTAGGACTTAACTTGAGTCATAATGTTTGGATAGAGATTCAGAGCTAGATAAGAGGAGGAGTAAGGAAAAGAAAGGAGATATGTATTCAGATGAAAAACAAAAAGCTGCTCTCCTATGTAAAATCAGCCTACCTTTTTATTGTTATTTAAATGCCTGTCTTTGATCCTTTACTGTCTAACTAGTTTGGAGTTTGCAGAAATTAAAACAGCTTGGGTATGGGTTGCATGTCCTGCTGTCTCTGGAGGATTTGTAAGGATCTGTTATCCTAGGGATTATGCACATTTTCTGTTGGCTTAGGTGTCAACCATCTGCAGTATAACTCGAGCTGTGATATGCCTGCCGAGATCATGATTACAATCACAGCTCCACGGCAACAGCAATGCCAGAGTCAGCAGCGTGAAGGACATCAGAGCTCAAGCTTGCTTCAAAAATCTCTCCACGTTCACTCCGGCTTCCCTTTCTGGTGTGTAACAGAAGACCAGCATCAACGCCACAAAGAGACTTCTCCCACAGGTCTCACAACGAGGGTCCGTCCTATGGGCAAAAAAGACAACTGGTAGGAAGAGGAGATGCCTCTGCCTTTTTGTCCTAAAAGTCCACAAGAATCCCATTCCATTTCTATAAACAGCCCACATCCTGACCTTTCGGGATGTCCTTGTTGGTCACGTTAGCTGGGTTTCATCAGGAAAAAATAAACTGGGATGACAATAAAGCACAAGCATATAACATGATCTGCGCTCTTCTCAAAAAAAGCCAAAATGGACCACAACTTCAATCTGATCTGTGCACATGCAATGTCTATAATCAAAAGTGTATCTGCAGTCATGCCTCGTCCAAGGAAAACAGCTGAAAGGTAGAGCAGCTCCCTCCACCCTCCATTTATAAATGGAGAACCTGGAGGATATCTGGAACTGCCCATTCCTTTGGCCAAGGAGGGAGAAGCACACTGTGCTCAGCACAACCTCCAGGGTGTGATAGGGAGAGATGAGCCTAATATAACAAAACAACCAAGCCATCCTGCAAAGCTCTTCAGAAATTCCATCTCCAGCAGCATGACTTCCCAGACCAGGTCGGCTCAGCGACTGCCTCCTTCCTCTGAGTTTAAGCCCTAACATCCGCAAGCATTTCTCTATATGCATCTGTCAGTGACAGAAACACAATCCAAAATAGCTAAAGCAAGGAAGATAATTATTGGCCAACAAAACTAAAACATCCAAGACCATAAGACTAATTTCATGTACAGCTGGTGCTCAAGCAAGGCCATCAGAAAGCTGTTTCTCTGGATCTTGGGTCAATTTCCCCACATAGCCTGAGAGGACTTTGTTTCTCCAAGGAAGATCAAAGTGCTAGTAATGGGGAAAGAAATGAATGACAGCCCAGCAAAAACAACCAAAGTCCAGCTGGGCCCTAACCCAGGACCACAATGATGGTAGTAGCTCTGGAACAGGAGGAGAGTGTTTCCCCTTCTGTTTACAAATTTCTGCAATGTTATTATCTTGCCTTTATTTTTTAAATAGGAGTGGAATAAAGGAAAGGCAGAGCAAAGCTAAGTGTTAAATAAACGTAGATATGATAATGTAAAGGTCAAGGGTTTCCTTTGGAATATGAGGATCTCCCAGTTGTAATAGATGCTATCCTTTTTAATGCCTCTCCATGTGTATAATCTCATTTTATCAGTTTTAAAAGTCACTCCTTCCAAAGATGACTAAATAAGACAAATGACATCATGAACTGCCTTTCCAAATGATTTCTGCTCCACTAAAATGGTTTACTCTGAAACCAAACGCATAACTCCAAAACAATTCAAGGCAAAGGTGTGTGATGCTTTTTAAAAAGCAAAGGAAAAACTATTTCAACTGGTTCTAAATTCTATGATAAGAGATCTAGTAAAGTGTCTTAGCCTAGCGGATCAAGACCCTCCCTGCTACAGCCCCAATCTGGCTCTCGAGCTCCACCTCCTAGTAAATCTAACCACATGTCCCTCCACATCAACACTGGTCCATTTCTTTTCCAGCACCAACCAACCTTTCTCATGACTACTGTCATCTTCCAGCCATTTCACTGACTGGAAAGGTCTTTAGTCTAATTTTTGCCTTAAAAACTCTCCTCAACTTTAAAGGCCCAACAACACTACATTTTCATTATATATATATGCTTTTTAGTTGTTGATATACCTTTATTTTCATTCATATGTGGTGCTAAGAATCCAACCCAGTGCCTCACACATGCTAGGCAAGCTCTCTACCACTAAGCCCCAACCCCAGCCCAACACTACGTTGTCTAGGAAGCATTCTCTGATTCACTTACTGAGATCCCTGAGCTCTCAAAGCATATTATGAATATTCCTCTCTGGCCCTTATTTCATTCCGCCTTATGTTCTAGATACTTACAGGGTCTCCTTGAACAAGGCTGTGTCATTTTCTACATATTTATTACCTTTTCCTCTGTCTGAAGATCAAAATTGAATTGTTAATCTTACTTTGTCTCCTTTTATTTAGTACATCACTAAGTGAAAGAAGGCCCACAGAAAAGAAGACAAAGGTGTTTCTCCAAAAACTATAGACAAGAAAATAATCTTTAGTATTATGCACACAACATTTTCCAGGGAAGTCTATCATTTTATGTCCTTCTCCTAGTGGCAAAGAGAAGAGGGAAATGATTATGACCCCTATACCGAGTAGGAGAAAAGGTCTAAGAATGAGGCTGAGCTCTACCCACTATAATCTGACTTCAGCAATCATGTGAAATGGACTAAATTTAAAAATAAAGCTGTCACCTAAAAGGCCACCAGGATACAACCCAGTTAGGCTGATACAGCATCTTTCCAGAGACACTCCCCAGGCGGGTAAAGATAGCCATGCCTGTCCTCTGGGCCTGAGCCTGCAGCTAATTAGGCCGTCTGGAAGGGACAATGAGACTTTTAAAAGAAGAGCTATCCCAAGTCATAGCATTGACATGATGCCTCTCCAAAATGCCCGAGTTCCTTCCTCACCATGGGGCATCACCATACCGATTAGCATGGGAAGGGCAGGTGTAGGGGGACGCAGATCTCAGGAGCTCTGGGATCTTCCTATCATTCTCAGCAACCAGAGCACTTTTTATTAAAGGAAGCACAGCAAGGAAAGGCTCACATTTTATTTTTCCACAGATATGACTTGTAAACATCCAACTCGGCTGCCCTTTGACTACTCGTAAAGTGTTTTTTTTTTTTTTTCCTGAGAGAAAATTCCCCTTTAGGCTTTCCATCAAGTCTGATTAATTAGGTGATAAAATGGATACTTCTACAAAGTACACCAGCAGAAAGCAGGCTCATTGTAAGTGGTGAGATATGTCAAAGAGGGAGAGCCCAGCCTCTCTCGGACTATAAAAGTGATGTTTCACTACCTAATATCACACATCATTACAGCGGCCATTTCCAACAAGTCTGACCCCAACTCTCATCAATTCATACATAGGACACAAATGTGTCCTATATATCTGGAAGGAGCAGGGAAAGTCGTGGTTGTAAAAATACAGTGTTGATTTTTCTTAAAGATAACACAGCCAAACCTTTTCGCTCAAGGATCATAAATTTGTAGGCCGCATTTTTTCTTCCTTTAAAATTCCCATAGTGATTTACATTGGCAATTTCAAGTATATACAAATAGCACTTAATAGTTTATGAAACACTTTTTCACACATATTATTTAAAATTCCACACTCTTTCTGCTACATGCTCCCAGCTTACCTAACTACTCCCTAAATCATAGTATTTCCCAACAATATTTTAAATACTCCCAATTTATTTTTAAGTAGCAAAATGAAATACTTCTCTTTTAAATAATGAGGGAATTATTGGATCATAATTTAGAAAACTGAGTGCTTGATTAATCCATTACTAGCAATATGTACTTATCAAAGGCCTAAAATGTACTGGAACCATAGTATTCTGAATTTTCAAGTCCTAAGTGCAAAAATAAAATTTTAATCTAGGTTTAGTCATGCATCATAATTAAAGGGTGTACAGTAGACACATGCAAATAAGCAATATTAACAAAAGTGCCATATTTCAAATTACTTGGTATGCACAGAAAATAGGGCAGTACTAACAAGGGAGGGAAGAGTTAATAATGGCCAGAAGTAGGAGAAAGAAAGAATGAATGGGTAAAGCATTATACTGACAATCAAAAATTCACATTTCCTTAAATCCATTAGTCATGCCCAAAGGCAAAACAAGCAAATTCCTTATGTGGAGCATCTTAGGAAGAAGCTAACAACAGCACTTCCATTCGACTATTTTAATGCCTGAAACTGCATTGGAAATGCATCCCTTCTGTTTGAGGATTTGGCCCTATTAAATTCTCATCCTTTGGGGGATGCTCCAGGAAATATAGGGCACACAATACAAGCTACTTCTAGTTACTTATACTCTGTGTAACTGACAATCTGAAAATTTAAAAAAGGAAAAATTTGAAGGTAAAAAGCTGATAATAAGTGTCTGTTAAAGTGCTAAGCATTTTATAGCTACCACCTCATGCAGTTCAGTGCTGTGAGTATTCTTAACCACATTTCATGTAGAAGAAAGCCAAGACCCAGAAAAGTTAGATCATTTACCCATGGTTCAGGGGCAATAGATGAATAACCCAGGGTCAGAGCAGAACCATCAGGGAAGCTAGACGGATTCTGCAATCGTGCAGAGTCAAAGGCCTTGCAGTCCTTAAGGAGCTTCAGTGCTGAAAGAATTAATTGCTGACACATGACAGGTGACTGGGGATAAAGTGGACCCAGGTAGGAATTAGGAAGCAAAAAGGAAGGAAAACCAAGAGGGGGAAAAAAGTCTCTCCCTTCCCTTTCCTTCCTTCCTTTCTCTTTCTCTTTCCCTCCCTCTTCCTCTCCCTCTCTCCTCCACCACTCTTACACAGGTGTCCATGCACACATACAAACACACACTTCTTTCGAAGCACATTGATAGAGAAACTTCAACAAATAAAGAAGGCATTTATAATTAAACCTTCTAATTTTGTAAGCTTTGGCCAAGACCAGGGTCCATATTTACAGAGACGAAGGGAATGGAATGTAAAGGGAATATTAATTTATGGAGAAGAGGCAGTCAAAAGATAAATGGCACTGAACTTTGCCTTAGATTTCCACAAAGAATACTAGAATGTGAGAGCTCCCTAAATGTATCCTTTATTAAATACTAATCAGGCCTGGAACCAAGATATTTACTGGTTTTGCCAGGCAAAAATATTAATAATTTAGTACCGATATTAACAAAGATGAAGAGAGAAGTTAGTTGGTTGTCACTTTGCTAAGAACTTCCCTGGAGGGTTTGATATTCTTAAGCAACAGAATTTCACCCAGGAGAAGAGTTTTGGAGATCACAAAGTTAAACTGAATCATGCAAAATGGAAACTGGTCCACCAGCTCCGACTGTCCCATGCAAGTTGTCAAGGTCACAAAGAGGAAATACCTTTAAATCTGAATAGTTACACATATCAGAAACACAGCAACATTAGAAATGACTGGAGATACAGAGGGAAAAACAACAGTCCTGGAATATGCCAGATTCAGAGTTTCTGATGACTGGTTGACCATGCTCATATCTGTCCCCAGTCACCCTCCATGAGGATCTTACAGTGTTTTTCTCTCTGAATAAAATTTTTTAGCTCCCTGAAAAACTAGAAATAACTAAATTCCTAAAACAGAAGAAAAGGAGCAAAGCATAATAGGGGGAAAAATTAGATAAATTTTAGTCAAGATTTTCCTTAGCACTGCTAGATCGACCACTTCAAGTCTCAGACACCATGTATTCCTACCCACAAAATAAGGGGTTGGCCCCGTGCGATGGCCCATGCCTGTAATCCCAGCAGCTCGGGAGGCATAGGCAGGAGGATTGTGAGTTCAAAGCCAGCCTCAGCAATTTAGCAAGGTGCTAAGCAACTCTGCGAGACCCTGTCTCTAAATAAAATATAAAATAGGGCTCAGGATGTGGCTCAAAGGTTGAGCACCTTTGAGTTCAATTCCTGGTACAAAAAAAAAAAAAAAAAGATGAGTGTTAATCAAGACAAACTCTTGAGTCTAACATTCTTTGATTTTATAAAGTCAACCCTTCTCTGAATTTTTAAAAATCTACGTTAAAGACTGGTAGTATAGTTTACTGGCAGAACACTTAAACATGAGTAAGGCCCTGGGTTAATCCCCAGTACCATAATATAAATTAAAATCAAATTCATTTTATTCAAATGCTTCCATACCATCAATTTAAACATTAATTAATTAAAAATTAAAACCAACTAACTCAAATGTCCCTAAAAAGGATTTCCCAAAATTCTGCCTCAGAGTAGAATGAAGTATGTGTGTGTGTATATATATATGTATCTCCTACTGACCTTTGGTTGATACAGGATGAACCAACAAAAAAATATTTTGTTTTTAAGAACAAAGTGCTGGGAATTTCTGTGATAATTAAATTCTTTATTCTCTCCTCGTGGCTGCAATTTTAACTAGCATTTCACTGCCCTCTCTTGGTAGAAACTGGGATAACTATCAAGAAGCTGATTCCTTTGGCAAGGATTAAAATGTGGCTTTGGGCTTGAATATAATACTGATTCTACTTAAAAAGGCTGGAGTAAATGCAATCTGTAATATTTAAAAGATAGCAATATGTTTCTCTAAAGGTTGGTTTTCTCAGAGATGAACAGTAACTTGCAGAAAGCTTATTGGGAAGTGCATCGGGGCCCAAACCTTCTCCAGGGGGAAGGGATGAGCCCAGCAGGGGCTGGGCTGTGATGTGGTTCCAACAAAGGCCTTCACTGATCCCTCAGAGAGCTCTGAAGCTGGCTGGTCCTTCAGAGTTGTCCTGAGTTTGGGTAAGAAGCCTGGGCTTTGACAGGTTTCAACCAGACACTGGATAGGGCTGCCCTTGGGAAGGAGTCATGACCCTGAGCAGGATGACTCTTCCTACAGTGGCCTTGAGCACTCTCAGAGGTGGAGGGATAGACCTGAGGGAGAACTCAGGTGTGGCATCCCAATGTCTGCTGCATAATTACTCTCCACCATTCTTACTGACTCTGTTTCTTAATAAACACCATGGCAAACACCACATAACTATACTTAAATAATTACAAAAATCAAAGGTAATAAATACAGGAAATGGTGTGGCCACCTGGAAAGCCATGTAGCTGATTCTTTAAAAATTAAATACACCTTCTAATCCAACAATTACACTCCTAGGTGGAAGAGAATAAAAACATGTCCACACAAAGACTTATCAAGGAAAGATCATAACAGCATCATTTCTAATAGGCAAATATGGAAGGAAGGAGAACAAAGGAGGAAGGGAGGGAGGGGAATGGTGGAGGGAGGGGGAATTGTGCTCCTTGGTAGCATAAACCAAGGGGTGGAATTTCTCAGAAAATGGGACACGGAGTTAAAATGGAGTTAAAATAACAGACTGGTCTGCATCTGTCAGAATATGTCTGATCATCTCTGGTCCCTGAACCTCAACATTAGTAACTAAATTCACTTTGGGGAAAGCTCAGCATAGACAGTGCTCATAATCATAATCTCATAAGTAAGACAGACACTCCCCTACGGCAGATGGGTTGGTATAGTTTCAGTATATTACAAACAAAAACTAACAGGCAGACAGACCACTCTGAGACACATGCAGTTGATATACCTATAAAATCTCCGTCTCCACCCAGTCTGACAAATAGAACTGTTCTCATTTCCACATATGCTCCGCGGGCTCAGTAATCCTGTTTGACCTATTCTTCAGGATCCCTCTTGATATCCATTCTATCCTGATTTCACCAAGACATAAAACTCACAGGAGGTAAAGGGAGAAGTGAGGGTGGGAAGGGAAAAGAAAGTCCCAGCCCTGTTCAGACATACTCAGCTCAGAACCATCCTGGTGACTCCTCATATATGAGGCCACTTAATCTATGAGGGTTCTGTGAAGGGGATGTTATCATTCATAGGAAGTCATCATGGTAATCAGATGACCAAGGAGGGTCACCATGATGGCACACGCCTGTAATCCCAATGACTCAGAATTGTTGAGGCAGGAGGATCACAACTTTGAGGTCAGTCTAGCCCACTTGGCATCAGAATTTTTTTAAAAAACAAGCTGGGAATGTGCTTTAGTGGTAGAGTACCCCTGTGTTCAATCCCTAGTAATGAAAAAGAAATGGGGAAAATGGGCACAGATAAGGCTGTCTAAACCAGGTGAATCACAAAGACCAGGCTACTTCATGGTTGTCTTTTTTTAATATTTATTTTTTAGTTGTAGTTAGACACAATACATTTATTTTATTTATTTATTTTTATGTGGTGCCGAGGATCAAACCCAGGGCCTCACACGTGCTAGGCAAATGCTCTACAGCTGAGCCACAACCCCAGCCCCTCATGATTATCTTTTTAGAGTTGTATAGCCAGACTCTGCCGCTATGGATATGGATGAGGTTTTCCATATAAGAGGATGTGAGGGGAAAGGGGAAAAAAAGAGAGAAATGAATTACAGTAGATGGGGTAGAGAGAGATGATGGGAGGGGAGGGGGAGAGGGGGGAGAGGAAGGGGATAGGAAAGGCAGCAGAATACAACAGACACTAGTATGGAAGTATGTATAAAAGTGGCTGTATAACCAATGTGATCCTGCAATCTGTACATGTGGTAAAAATAAGAATTCATAACCCACTTGAACCAAATGTATGAAATATGATATGTCAAGATAATTGTAATATTTTGAGCAACCAATAAAAAAAAAAAAAAACGAATACCCCAGGCTGGGGCTGGGGCTCAATGGCAGAATGCTTGCCTCTCATGGGTGAGGCACTGGGTTCAATCCTGAGCATCACATAAAAATAAATAAAGAAATAAATAAATAAAGATATTATGTCCATCTACAACTAAAAATATATATATTTTAAAAACACCTGAATACCTCACTGTAAAACACTCTGAGAAGTTTTTCCTAACCAAAAATATATTTCTGCAAATTAAGCCCTTCTCAGTGGTCACTTTTCTCAAGGAGGTCGGGAATAGCCTAGGGAGATGAGCTGCTTCTGGCTACAGAGAAGCAGGACAGAAGAGAATGGGAAGGTGATGTCTGCAGTCACAGAAGCAGCTGCTGAGATGGTGTTTAGGATGCAAGATATTTATTAGGAAACAATACCAGTGAAAGAAAGGATAGGAGTCAGGACTGGAAGGAGGAAGAAGTTCAAATGTGATGCAGGCCTGACAAAGCCCTGACCCACCCACTGGAAATTTCCAGAGCAAGAAACACCCATTGTCAGCTGACCCACTCTTCTGTATTTATCCTAAAGAATGAAAGTTCATCACCCTACAATGACACGTGTACAGCCATGTTGGTAGTGGCACAACTCTCAAAAGCCAAACTATGGAACCAACCTAGGTGTCCATCAACAGATGAATGGAAAAAGAAAATGTGGTATATACACACAGTGGAGTTTTATTCATCCATAAAGAAAAATAAATTATGTCATTTGCAGGAAAATGGATGGAACTTGAGATCACTGTGTTAAACAAAATAAGCCAAACTCAGAAGGTCAAGTGTCCTATGTTTTCTCTCATATGTAGAAGCTACAGAGGGAGAAGAAGAAGAAAGATGGGGAGTGATTATATGAAAAGAAAGGGAGATCAGTAGAAGAGGAAAGGGACCAGAGGGAAAGAGAAGGGGAAGAAGGGGGGAAGCACTGGGGACTGATACTAGCCAAATTAGCTTGTTATATTGTGTGCATGTACTAATGCATAACCACAAATCCCACCATTATGCACAACTATAATGTACCAATTAGGGGCTGTGTGTAGTGGCTCATACCTATAATCCCAGGGACCTGGCAGGCTGAGGCAGCGAGATCACAAGTTCAAAGTCAGCCTCAGCTACTTAGCAGGCCTCAAGCAACTTAGCGAGACCCTGTCTCAAAATATAAAAATAAAATAGGCTGGGGATGTGACTCAGTAGTTAAGCATTCCTGGGTTCAATCCCTAGCACCAAAAAATAATGTAAAGAACTAAAATAAAAAAGGAATAGTGGATGTGAAGCACATAGTTAGTACTCAATAAAATGTACTGAAGCCATGACTGACCAAAAAAAAAGAGGAAGAAAAAAGAGGAGAGGAAGAAGAAGAAAGGAAGGAGAAAGAGAAGAAGAAGGAGGAGGAGAGGAAGAGGAAGAAGAAGAAGAAATACACATCAGAGTTTCCTGTGTCCCATCTCTGTGTTAAATAAACCGAGGAAGAGACCCTAAGGTTGGCTCAGGTTTATAAGCAATTATTCTCATTGTACAACCCTTTTTATTAAAGTCTGGCCTCAGTGGTGATGAGAGAAATTAGAAAAAGAGTCTATAGCCCTGCTAGAATAATAGGTAGAAGAGAGATAGTGGTCAGAATGACTTCGGCTGCAAGAACAGACTGTTTCAATTTATTGAAATCATGTGCATTGTCTCACACACAAGGACATGCAAAGGCAGAACAATTCCAGAGTTTGAGTAGTCAAGGCTTCCTCTCCCTGTAATGACCTCTCGTCTTCCTCCTTGTGCTGGCAGAAAAGTAGAAGATGGTTCCAGATGTAACATTCCAACAGGACAATGTCAAGAGGCAGAAGAGGATGGCTTCTGCTGTGTCCTTCATGAGAACAAGAAAACCTTTCCTGGGACCCCCAACTCCACCCCCACAGACATGACCTCCCACTTTCCTGGCCAAAATGAGTCATATGCACCAGTAAACCAACCACTGGTAAGTGATCCATTTGAAATAATCATGACTGTCTTAGTCTACCCAGGACACATCTGATATAACTAAGCACAAGCTAACTTTCTTTCCCTAAAGACTTTAAAGGATTCAAAGGGTGGGTATTTGTACAAAATCAGAATCCTCTCAGGAAGAAGAGAAGGGCAAAATGTTGGTTGGGCAACCACCATTATTCTCTACATAAGAGCTTTATGGCTAATATCAGCAAATGTCACCTAGATCAAAAAATAAATAAAATAAAATTATGGGGCTAGTGTCAAGAATAGCAGAAGCTCCAGCTAGGAATTGGAGCAGAGAAAATCACATTGGTTTCTTTCTGCCCATATCCTAATGTCCTAAGAAATCTGTCTTTTAAATAAAACCAAACAAGCCCCCTAGAAAACCAATTTCCCAAACCAATTTCACTGGTGTTCTGGATACCCTATAAAGATGGATTAGTCAACTTTTTAATCACTGTAACCAAAGTAGCTGACAAGAATAACTTAAAAGAGGAAAGGTTTATTTTGGATCATGGTTTCAGAGGTTTCAGGACATGGCTGGCTGCCTCTATGCCTCTGAACCTGAGGTGAGGCAGAACATTAAGGCTGAAAAATGCAATGGAGGAGAGATGCTTAACTCATGACAGCTGGAGAAGAAAGAACAGAGAAAGGGCCAAGGACACAATGGAGTCCCCAAGGGCACACCCCTCAGTAGCCTGTTCCTCCAACCATGCCCCACCTATCTTCCACCTCTTCCCAGTAATCCATTAAATCAATGCACTAAATGGATTAATCTACTGATAAGGTGATAGTCCTCACAATCCAATGGACATGGCTACATTGGGGACCAAGCCCCCAGTGGATTTTTTTTTGGGGGGGTGGATATTCCAGATCTATAGCATAACACATGACAAAATATCTGATCTGTCTGACTCCCAAGTTCATTAGTTCAAGCATGACACACTAATTTTTCTCAGATCTCAAATAATAACATTTGGGGAATTTGCTGGCCATGAATCCACCCTCATGGCCCCATAAATTCTCTAACAAGAGATTTGAAGGGATCTTATTATACAGGAGAGAAGAGAGATGCCTAACTACTATGAGAATGGGAAGAAAATATTACTCATTGTACTTCCTAAAACGGAGACTTTGTGACAATACATTATGAATCTGCCAGTTGACTTAAATAGCCTGAAAAGACTTTATGTGACTCACCCAAACAATAAACATTTAACAGATGTCTCTAAACACTATTATTGGATGAAAAAAATGTCACTGCTTTTGACTATGACAAAAGAGTAGCACTGAGCAAAATCAAAATCAGCAGACTACTTCAATACTTTGTTATAGCTGTAGTTTTGTTTCCATTGTAAGAAGAAAACAGAAGAAATTCTGTTCTTATGATCACCATCTGACAGAGTTATCCCATTCTTCAGTATATACCCAAAGGACTTAAAATTAGCATACTGCAGAGAAGCAGCCACTTCAATGTTTATAGCAGCTCAATTCACAATAGCCAAGCTATGGAACCAACCTAGGTGCCCTTCCACAGATGAATGGATAAAGAAAATGTAGTGTATATACACAATGGAATATTACTCAATCACACACACACAAAAATAAAAAATGGCATTTGCTGGTAAATACATGGAACTGGAGACTATATATGCTAAGTGAAATAAGCCAACCCCCAAAAACCAAAGGCCCAATGTTCTTTCTGACATGTGGTTGCTAACACACAACAAGGGAGGGGAAGAACAGAAGTCCATCGGATTAAACAAAGGGGAATGAAGGGAAGGGAGGGGAGACAGGAATAGGAAAGATAGCAGAATGAATCAAACATATATGAATTCACAACCAGTGTAAATCCACATCATGTACAACCACAAGAATGGGATCCTAATTGGAACAATTATACTAATTCCATGCATAATATATCAAAATACCCTCTACTATCATGTATATCTCAAAAGAAAGAAAGAAAGAAAGAAAAATGAATAAACAAATAAATGTAATTAGGGAATTTTCTGGGTTTTTCTCCATAAGTAATCACTCTCCTGATTTGGATAGTTATTGTTTCTATGAACATCTTTATACTTTTGCTTGATTTGTATGAATCTCTGAACAATATATATAATTCCTTTGTCATTAATAAATAGTATGTTACTATCTAAAAAAAGTAATTCTATTCCTATGAAAATTGTTAACTCTCATTGAATGGGAGTCTTATGTTCTTGGGATGTCCTCCTTTCTTCATTTATAAAATGTAGATGATTCTTAGGTTTCTTCTAAATCTCACAACCTACAATTGCAAGACAGAAATGATTCCAGGAATCTCTCATATTAGGCGATGTCATAAATTCTGTATGGTTCTTGGAAGCAACAAGCTAATTCTTTTTGCCTTCTTATTTTTCCCAAATATGGTTCCATAAGAACTAGGTCTGTAAAGTATATCTTTCTTTCATAGCATTGTATTTTCTAGGCTAATTACAAAACCGTGCATTTTATTTTTAGTCACTGAGTTAAACTGAGTTGTTTTGTAAAGCATACGAATGTTCAGGAGCTATAACAAAATGTAGTGTATATACCCAAAATAATTAGTTAAATCAGAGCACAATGACAATCCCCACTGCTTTACATGATCCACACTTTCAGCTTCCAGGACTTTCTGATGGAAGGTGGGGAAGGGGGAAAGTAGAGATAGAGGAGATTAAGAATCAGACACAAGATTCCAGAAATGAAAAACACTTCAGAGATAAACTAATTCAATAATTCTCAAACCTTGATATGTATTCTATTACATCTGAAATTTATTTAAAATGAATTATCCTCCTCATTCCCATTCTCCTTTACCCTAAAGAAACTCAGGAGTTTTTATGTATGGTGAAACTGGCCACCAGTAATTTTATCAAGTTCCTCAGGTTCTTCAGAAGCACAGGTGGGTTTAGGAATCACTGATACAGTCCACTGACATTATATAAAGTGAGAAAATAAAATTTGAATAAAGAACAAGAGCAAAATGGAAGTCCCCAAGTTTCCTATGCCAAAAGACTTCTTTCCATTACCTAATCTATATACATCATAATCAATCGTATTGTGCTTAATATTAAATGAGAACCAGATATCACTTTTGGATCCAAGGGAAAAGATTACTCAAGATTACTAATCTGTGGAAAGAGTCAGGTTGCAACAAGAGCTAGAAACAGTAGTACAAGACCTCCACTAACAAATGTAGGCCATAACCAGGTCACTGGTGCTGCAGGAAGAGCTTCCTCTGAGGGTTTAGCATTTCTGAGCAACTTCCTTTAAGAAAAACCCATCCAGCTAGGCATGGTAGAGCATACCTGAAATCCTAGAGGCTTGGGAGGTTGAAACAGGAGGATCACAAGTTCAAAGGCAGCACCAGCAAACTTAGCTAGTTGTTTAGATCCTAAACAACTGACTGAGGCAGGAGGATCATGAGACCCTATCTCTAAATAAAGTACAAAACTGGGCTGGGGATGGGGCTCAGTGATTAAGCACTCCTGGATCCAATCCCTGGTTCCAAAAAGAAAAAAAAAAAAGACAGAAATAAAAGGAAGAAAAGCCCACCCAAAGTTCAAAGGTATTAAAAGTGATGGTTTAATCAGATCACCATCATCATTATCATCATCAATTCATGCATGTTAAAATATACTGGTTATCAAAAGGAAAAATTCTGTAAAGGAAATTTGCACTATAAAGGAAGTTCTTATTTAGCTGAGATATAAGAAAGCAGTTTGGTCCCAAGTATTTAAAGATGTTAATTGCATACCCAGACTTGCTTATTTGTCTGACATCTTTTGCATTTTAAATTTTAATATTTTCATAGAAAAGACCTCAATGTCTTTTTGATGGCAGATGAGATCAAAGGACAATAGAAAACTTGAAAAGCTTGGAAGAACATTATGACATGTTCTATAATTTACCAATAATTATCAGTGAAAGAGGTGACGGCTTTTTAAAGCACTGGAGACTGAACCCATGGCCCTATACATGCTGGGCAATTACTCTACCACTGAGCTAGGTGATGACCATGATGTTGTACCAAACACTGTATTCATCTGATAAAACTTTTAAAATATTACTTTTTCCATTCAAAGGGGATCCATCCCTAAGAAATTCATACACCTCAGACATAATATTTTCATTGAATGGTCATATAAATTTAGCTGTAATTTTAAAGGATAAATTGTTAGAATTAACTAGACATGAAAATTGAAGATGAATTTTGATAATACAGGATCACCAGCTTATTTTTAAGCAGAAATTTAAAAGGAATATCTTGAACTTGCTAAACTTGTTTTGAAATTTCTTGAACAGTCATCAAATACTTTTGAGAGTCTGGTTTCTCTAATTGTAGTGTCTACAAAACAGACCATAGAAATAGTGTATATACTGATTATTTCTTACAAGTAGAACTGTCATCAATCCAACTAAGATTAGATAAATTAACAAGCAAAAAGCAAATTTATTTGTCACATTGAAAATGTTGTATCTTGATGATGTATATGGTATTACTTCAAAGTGGGTATTATAGGCATCTGGCACTTGGAAACACTGTTCCACTTATAACATTTTGTATAACTATGATGATGAAACAGCAAACCATTCTGAACATAATTGAAATCCTCCATATGAGTTGTTCTCAAAGTTTTTAGTCCATTTCACATCTGAAAAATGATTGAGGGGCTGGGAGTGCAACTCAGTAGTAGAGCACATGCTTAGCAGGCATGAGACCTGGACTTCAAGTGGAAAGAAGGAAGAAAGGAAAAAAAAAAGGAAAGGAGGAGAAAAAGAACGGAAAAAAGGTTGGGAGTGGTGGCACATGCCTGTAATCCCAGCAGCTCAGGTGGCTGAGGCAAGAGGAGCGTGAGTTCGAAGAAGCAACTCAGTGAGACCCTGTCTCTAAGTAAAATACAAAATAGGGCTGGGGATGTGGCTCAGTAGTTGAGTACCCCTGAGTTCAATCCCTAGTGGAAGGAAGGAAGGAAGGAAGGAAGGAAGGAAGGAAGGAAGGAAGGAAGGAAGGAAGGAAGGAAGGAAGGAAGGAAGGAAGGAAGGAAGGAAGGAAGGAGAAAAATGATTGTGAATGCCAACCACAATTTAAGAACAATTGCTCTATACTAAATCATATGGGCTTTGTATTTTATAGGTATTCTTTAAAATTCATTTCCAGTAATTTGCTTTTCTACATTTTAGAAAAGTACTGGTCTGCAAAGAACTGAACTTAAAAAAAAAAAAAAAAAAGCAAACAAAACCTCTCTTACCACAGAGAGCGTGAGAAAAATTGCTCTAATTCAACCTGCACAACTAAGACATTCCTATTTCAACACTGAATGAGTCATCAGCCATTCAGCTGACAGATTAAGTTGATTAGCATTACATTGAAGTACTACAAGAAAGTCATGACAACCTAAAATAGCTCATTAAAAGCCAGGTATGTGAATAAAATTATCCAAATGCTCTTAACCTTTTTATTCTGTCAATTCAAAATTTCAGAATGTAAAAATAAAAGGTCAAGGCCTTTCAAGAGGTCAAATGTGTATTTTTAATTGAATGGAAACAGCCTACCTGTCCATCACAATTAGATGTCCATATAACAGAATACTATAGAGTCATGATGAAGAATTAGTTTCATGGGTGCTGGTGCACAATTATTGCTAAGATATTAGAAGGTACAGTAGCAAGTCACAGAGAATATATGCTGTAATTCTATTTATCCTGAGGGATATATACATGTCTCTATGCTTATAGCTGCAGAAATTTTTCTTCAAGAATTCAGAACAACCAGGCAATAGTGGTTGCCTTCTAAATGGATGGGGGCTTGGGCTTTTAAATGGGAAAAGATGTTATCATATTCTCATGTGCCATATATATTTAATATATGCATATGATTATAACAAAAAAGATAATTAACTTTATAAATTCCTTAACTAAAAGAGAGAGAAAGAGAGGCCAAATTAGAAATCTAGAGAAACTACTGCTGCTAAAGCATCCTTAAAGGAGAAGACAGCACCCACTCAGGACAGTCTATGTCTCCAGGCTGGAGAGCTATACTTCACAAAGTCTTAAGACAACTGAAGGTGATAAATGACCCTTGATAAGATCCTGGGTTAAAAAAATTGGGGAACCTAAAGCACAAAAACACTACAAAAACTAGGTAAGCTGTACGTCATGAAAATTTAACACTGAGTGCAACAGAAGACACTACAAAGAAAGTGAAAAGACAATCCATAGAATAAGAGAAAATATTTGCAACCATACCACCAAGAAGGATCAGCATAAAGAAGGGAATGGAAGAGAGGTCATCAGAACCCAGGAAGGATTGGGATTGGGGGGAACCTAGTTCAACAATTTATAGCAAAACAGTGGAGGAATTACACCTGTCTCTTCTTGAACACAGTAGGGTTAAGGCCACTTGTGATGTATTTCAAAATGACTAGAAAAGAAGAGTATAAAATCCCAACACATAAAAATGATTAATGTTTGAAGAAATGGGAATGCTTATCATCCAGATTTGATTGTTAGATACTGTATACATACATTGAATTACCAAAATGTACCCAAGAAAAATATACAACTATTATGTCTCAATTAAAAAAAAAGAATGAGACACTCCTACAACTCAACAATAAAAAAAAATTTAAAAAACAGACGAAGGATTGGAATAGGTATTCTTTCAAAGAAGTACATAGAGAGGCTCAGCATCATTAGTCATCAGGGAAATGCAAATTAAAGCTGCAATGAGATAAGCACTTCACACTCACTAGGATGGCTATATTAAAAAGACAGAAAATAGCAAGTGTTAACAAAGATGTGGAAAAAAATAGAACACTCCTATATTGCTAGCAGGAATGTAAAATAGTGCCATCACTTTGTGAAACAGCTTGGCAGTTCCTTAAAAAGTTAAACAGAGTTTCCATATGACCCAGCAATTCCTCTAGTAGGCATGAGCCCAGAGAGAACTGGAAACACGTGATTACACAACGACTTGAACATGAATGTCCACAGCAGCATTATTTATGAGTCAAAAAGTAGAAGCAAGCCTGATTCATCAGTGGATGAACAGATAAACAAAATGTTGTGTCCATACAATGGACTATGATTCTGCTTTCCATTAAAATGAAGCACGGGTGCATGCTACAATATGGGTAAACCCTGAAAATGTTAACACCAAGTGAAAGAAATCAGACCACAAAGGGTTAGATGCTATATGATGTCATTTATAAGAAATATGCAGCTATAAAGACAGTAGATGAGTGGTTGCCAGGGACAGGGAAAAGAAGGAAAGGCGAATGACTACAAATGACTACAAATATTAGGGGGTTTCTTTTTTCAGGGTGATGAAAATGAGACAACGGTCATGGTTGGACAACCTGGCAAATAAACTAAAAAGCACTGGAGGCTGAGGTGGGAGGATCACCTGTTGGAGAGCTGTGGGGCAACACAGTGAGACCATGTCTCAGAACAAACAAACAAGGAACCCTACTGAATTGTACCCTTAAAAGGAGGTAGGCAGGCAGACAAGCAGGCAAATACAATAGACCATCAGCTATTACTAGAGAGAGAGAATGAATAAATGAATGAATGAATGAATGAATGAAAAAATAGGGGCTGACTACTTTTTTACCATAGGCAGACATCAGACTAGATAATGCATTTGCTGACTTAATATTATCAATTTAGGGGGAAAAGAGCATTAGATAGATATGGTATGACTACCATATTGGAAAAGGGCTAACTCTGCTCCCTCTACCTAGTAATCAGTTCCTAATAAACAGTATAAAAAATGGATCCCATTCATGCCTGCGAGAGAAAGTAGATAGAACTAGGGGTTACATTCTTGATGAGGATCACTACAGCCCAGGGCAAAAAAAAATGTGACATGATGCTGCTGACTGGAATCAGCCAGAGAATGTGCCAAGCCCTGAAAGGACCTTCATTGTCCAGAGGACATTAGAGTTGAACATATCAAAGAGTGGGACACTTGTCAGCAGAGACTGTGGAAGTGACTATACTTTCTATGGAGCTCAGTAACCAGAGTGGTTAAGGCCAAAAATCTGTAAATCAGAGATGAGATTGAGGATTTTAAATGAAAAGGACTGAGCTTTCAAGAAATGGAATGAGGCTGTTCTAATCAGAGTGCCTGAAAAGTTATGCAATTGAGCTATGGCTGCATTCTCTGTGGGAGGTAGAGGTTCATCACAGCAGAGCTGGAGGCTATAAATGCAAAAAAGAAAAAAAAAAAGAAAACCATTTTGTGTTTATACTCTGAGAGGGGACTCATAATATGATCCAAGCTACATATGCCACCTCTGCAGGCTGGAAGATAATTTTTGAAATGGGACCACTTTCTCCCAGCTCCTGGCTTTATTTAGGGAGCCAATTTCCTAAGATTCTCAACTTCAGAATGCATAAAAATTAGTGTACCAGATGGTATGCACACCAAAAAACTGCATGTACTATATTTTATGAGATATTTAAAAGGATTTTTAAAGGTAATTTTAACTATATCATAGAGCTGACTTTAAAGAATCCCCAAAGCTGTATTCTTTAAAAAGTGTGACCCAACTGTAGTAAAAACATACACATAAGAGAGGACATTAGTTATCTATTAAAAAAAAAAGAGCAATTCCAATTTTGAAAATTATTGAGAATAATTCTCAGTGTTCTCACCATCAAAAAATGCTAATTATATGAGCTGGTGATGAAATGTTAATTAGCTCTATTAAGCCATTTCTCAATGTATATGTATTTGAAAGAACCATGTTATAAATATTTATAAATTTATCAATTAAAGTTTGTTAATTTAATTTTAAAAAAAGAACAATGTCAAGAATTATCTTATAAAAGCACTGCTTATGGAACCTACAATCTAATCAAAAATACCTGGGGCTTTAAAAAAAAAAAAAAAAAAACAAACTTTAGACTACTCAATTCATTGAACTTGGGTTTGTTTGGTCCATACTATGTATTATGGACCACTGGGATTTTAAAGATGAAAAGACAGAATGCTTCCCCTTGAGTATCTCATGGTAGAGGTATTTAACTTAACATGCCTTAATTTAAATTTTTTAATAAAACAAGTTAATCTAATAGAGAAAAGAACAAAGAAGATAGGCAGGAATCTCTTATGCGGGAAGACTTTGATAAAGAAGGTAGGTACTTGAGATAAAAGTGTAAAAGCTTTGTATATTGGTTTCCTGGGCTGCCCTATCAACACACCACAAACTGAGTAACTTAAAAACAGAAATGTATTATGTCACAGTTCTGGAGAGCGGAAGGCTATGATCAAGTGTGTGCAAAGCCATTCTCTCTCTTTCTCTCTCTCTCTCTGAAGTCAGCAAAGGAAGGATCTATCACAGGCTTCTTCTACCTAGCTTTTGATAGTTGTTCGGCTTCTGGCAGGATAACTGCAATCTTCAAGTAGAATTTTCCTTGGGTGTGGGCTTGTGTGTGTATGTGCGTGTCCAAATTTCCCCTTTTATAAAGACTCAGTCATGTTGGATTAAGGCCCACCCCAATGATCTCATCTTAACTCAATCATCTGCAAAGACCCTATTTCCAAAAAAGTTCCCACTCACAGGTATTGAGGGTTAGGACAGGAATGTTGGTGGTGGAGGGTAAGGGACATAACTCAACCCCTAACAACTTGACAAGTAGATGAGCAGAGAAGGAGAACTCTGGGTAGGCAGAAAAGCATGTGTGGTGGAACAGGCGAGAATGAGGCTGCACAGGTAGGAAGAGCCTCCATCATTGAGAACCTCACCCGCCCATGAAGCCTATCCTTCATGGGGGAGATGCAAGACACAGAAAGACCTAGACCTGCAGTATGAGGGACAGACAGACGTACAGGAGCTCTATTATAAATAAGGACACTCTCTGTGAGGATTCAGAGAAAGGATGACAGAAGGTGTGGATTTCACTGTGGGAGAGAGAAAAAGCCAAAAGAATAGGATATTTACTTACTCACATACTTAGTAGATAGCAGGGCCAGCAATGAAAACAAAAAAAAAAGGTTTCTCCAAAAGAGTCAAAATAAATATCGGGACAACAGTTACAAGTCAAGGGTGAGAGAAATAATTGGAAGAAATAACAACTAGAACTGTTCAGAAAAATCTGTATGTTCAGTGAACTCGGTGTATTAAAAGTGAGGGTGGAAAGGAGAATAAATACATGTATTTACATAAAGAAAAATTCGAAGGATATACAAGAAACTATTAAAAGTTACTGTCTAGAGGATAAAATGTTGAGAATAGAGAAAAGAGAAGAGAAGCAGAAACTGGGCCAGTGGAGGGGGGTTGGATGAGACTCCTTAACACATACTTTCTATATTCTTTTAAGTTTTTATCCATTTGAACATTCTTCCCTTTCAAACAACAATATAAAACATTTTGTAAAGGAAGAGCAATTCAGTAGAACAGCACAGACGAGCCAGAATACAGAAGATTATACAGGTACTTAGAAACGGGCTTTAATCTTTCAGCAAAAATCTACAACCTTAATTCTGTTTTCTTAACGTGACTGATTTGTCATTATCATTACACGTTTTATTTAACGTTGTTTAGAGAAAACATCTTTAAAGACTTAGCATGGGTTAAAAAAAAAGACAGCTAAATCCAATAACAATGTAGAAAAATTAGAATCAGTAATCCCTATTATCATTTTGTTAAACCACTAATCTCCATGAAACATAAAATCAATGTACTTATCCAGCCGCAGAAAAAAAAATCACATTCAAATGAATAGGAGGAAAAAAAAAGGCTTTATTGCAGTTTTACCAGAAAGAATGCCTAGCCACAATGAGATATAATACTAAGACTTTAAAATGTTATTTTTTAAGGCAAAGAAATGTACAGGGGGAATGAATGTAGAGTTAATGCGTGGCTATTCCTATATAATTTCTACAGTCATTAATTAGAATCAAAATCGATTCACCTAAACTTTCTACAATTTCTCTACTCCCCAATTCCTGCCTTATCAGAGCAAAGGAAAAAAATGGAACTGAGAGTAGCAAAAAAAAAAAAAAATCCTTATGGCAACATGAATATCTCTTAGACCCTTTTCACTAAATTTCAACCCTTTCATACTAAATGGCACTTTTCAGTGAAAATAATGATACCCTCACAAGAGTGGGAGGTGGGAGAAACATCTCTCAGCCAATTTGTATCTAGAAGAAGATTCTGACAGAAAATCTTATTTTGAAACTATGGTCATAAAACTCTTCTCTTAAAATAAGGTGTCTGATTTTTGTCCTGCATCGATCAATCATATATTCCTTTCCCCGTGACTGCCTTTCAAGACTTAATACCTCCAAACACCCTGCCCAATAAGAAATCCAAAAATGTCTTCAATGATTGGATGCTCTATCCAATGAAAAATTATTTTCTTATTGGAAATGGCTGTCAAGCTATGTTTATTGCTCTCCTAAAGGCTCAATCTGTGATCATATACTACACTTCTCTACTCCAAGAACAAAATGAATTAGATAACTGCCTCTTTTGTTCAGATTACATATTTTGTCATTTTGAGAGCTCAGACTGTGGGCCCAAAAGGTATGGATACTCTGAATTGGGTGCCTTTCTCCTGAGCATCTTTATACTATTAGTGATAGGAGAAGAAGTCTGTAAACATGTGGACCCAGTTTGTTCCTCTTAGTGTAAATCTCTTAAGAAAACTGCCCCCATGTTCAACTTCTGAAGTAGAGTACACAAAACCTCATGAAAGGTTCCAAGTGCCTATGTGTGTTCAAAGACACCAACGGCATTCCCTCTTCTATTACTGTCAAAACAGAAGTATATTTTCAACTAAGAACCATCTGGCTGGGTTTGTTGGTTTGTTTTCTGACTGGCTGTTGATAGGACAAACTGAAAGGACTTAAATGTTGGCCCTGTCTCCAAATCGCCAGAAATTTCAACCTCAAGTACTTGTGTTTTCTTGGATAGAGCTCTGCATCTATAGAAATTGTCCGTTAAATTTCAAATAAAAGTGAAATGTTAACAAGTTAAAATATTCTAAGTAACTAATGTCTTTAGAGGGATCATTGGTTTATTTGACAACATAGCAATAAAAAAAATAGCCAGCAAGGGCTGGGGCTGTGGCTCAGTGGTAGAGCGCTCGCCTAGCACACATGAGGCATTGGGTTTGATCCTTGCCACCACATAAAATAAAATAAAATAAAGGTTATTGTGTCCAACTACAACTAAAACAAATACTTTTAAAAGGAAAGAAAGAAAGTAGCCAACAGTGTGGGTAAATTTTGATTAAGGGAAAAAGTACAAATATTCAATACCATCTAGAGAAGGCAGGGGTAAGTGTTACCACCAGAAAGGAACTGGCTTGGTATATTCAAGATGCCATACAGAATGTCATAAACTGATGGCTTATAAATAACAAGAAATTATTGCTCATAGTTCTAGAAGCCAGGAAGACAAGATCAAGAGGTTAGTAGACATGATATTGGGCAAGGCCCACTTGCTAGTTCAGAGGCAGTGGCTTCTTGCTGTGTCCTCACATGGAGGAAGGATAAGGCATCTCTCTTGGGCCTTTATCATAGGTGCATTAATCCCCCCATTCAGGAGCCCTCTGCCCTCCTGACCTAATCTCTTTTCAACCATCTCCCCTATACCATCACTTTGGGAATTACGATTTCTACATGTCAGTTGGGGAAGGGGAAGACACAAACATTCCAATCATAGCAGGAACTCTAGGAAAAATACCAGGGGAAGCTAAGAATGGGAGAAGGCTTACTCTGCTTTTCTGTTTGACACATAGCCAGCCCTGCCCTGTGGTCCACTTCCCGTTACCTGCATGTCAATGATCCAAGTTACATAGGATCCTTTACATATCGTTCACTCCTGTGAGATTTTCTTGCCACCAAAAATATCTTAAAGTGTGTTCCTCCAAGGAATTTGTACTAGTATCAGTAATTACTTCAAATTGGAGGAAGATGGGGTGCAGATAAATTTTCTAGGGGGAAAAGAGGTACCACAGATTCCAACAAAAAATGTGAAGGAGCATTTGCTATTTGGGGTTATGTGCACCTTTAAATGAGAAAAGATAAAGGAAAGAAATATATTGCTTTGACTGTAAATGTAATTTCTTAAAAATATAAAGATTTACATGACTTTTATATGAACATGATGGATTTGCTAAACTTGCAATCCTGTGTAAAATACTCTAAGAAGCACCTGATAGTCCTCTCAAGTAAAATGAAGTTAACTTCTATTTCTGAGCTGAATTTATCACATTTGTAGAACCCTATGTGGATGAGGTCTCCTGTTCCTTAGCGACCAAATGATGATGTTTCATATTTGGGGCACAACTGTAAAGTTACCCCCATAAGCATAGCCAAACCATTATTATTCATAAAATAACTTGTGCTTACAGTAACCTAATAGTATTTCCTTCCCCAAGATCATTAGCAAGGGCTGCACAAAACATCTTTACATTATTCCTAGAATTGTACCCAGAATTAGTACCTCTACATACTACGTTTCAAATAGAGCTACTTAAAATAATGAAGTGGCTAAGACCAAACATCAAAATACTAATAGGGGTAATTTGTTATGTGAAATTACAACTGATTTTTCTTCTTCTTTTTTAATAAGGTGGACACAATATCTTTATTTTATTTGTATGTGGTGCTGAGAATCGAACCCAGTGCCTCATGCATGCTAGGCGAGCACACCACCACTTGAGCCACATCCCCAGCCCCCTGATTTTTCTTCTTTGTGACTCTCTAGAGTTTATGAATTTTCCACAATGAGAATACATGATTATAATAAGAAAAAAATACATATGGCTATTTTTAATCCTGACAATGAAATTTCCCAAGCAAAATTAGTATCTTTACATGAGTGTGAATTGTATGTTATTAATACTTCTTTTCTAGTATTCAGTACTTTCTTTCACATATCCTACATGCTTGTGTAGATATGTCATAATTATAAGCTCTCTAAGGATACATGCTGGCCCTTATTCATATTCATACCCTCCCACAGTACCTCAAAGTACCTCATATTTGGTAAGTGGTCAGTAGTTATTTGAGAAATACATGACATTTCCAAGATGCAAAAAAATTCAAATTGATTGTCAGAGCATATCATGAAAATAAATCTAAAATTGTCCACCTATACTAGTGAAAAATGAGAAATAACTGCAAAAATATCCACCTCTCTGATCCACAATATAGTATACAGCAAGAATATATTGTACCTTCTTTGTAAGACTCCTTAAGATCCATCATACCTATCATTAACATAATACTTAATGTTCATTTATAACACTGTGGACTGCAAATAAGAGTCATCAAGCACTTTTTGACAATAAAAATAAAGGTTATAATGAAAAACTATTTGTTTATTTATTTTGGTACCAGGGATTGAACCCAGGGGCGCTCAACCACTAAGCCACCTCCCCATCTCTTTTTTGTATTTTATTTAAAGACAGAGTCTCACTAAGTTGCTTGAGATTGGCTTTGAATTTGAAATCCTCCTACCTTGCTCCCAAGCAGCTGGTATTATAGGTATATAATATCATACCTGGTGATAATATATTTTTTTCAGTTCTTTCAATGTACCAAACCCTAAAACTTAGTCAAATGATATTTGCTAAGCTCAATGGTCTAAAAAAAATGGTCAAAACTAAACTTTTAAATATAATATTCCAAATAAGTGATTTTGACAATTTACTTGAACCCTAGACATGGAATATAGATGCTCTTCAATTTATGATGTTGTTATACCCAAATAAACCCTTTGAAGGTTGGAAACACCACAAGAGTTGAAAATACATTTGACATCTGACTTCCTGAACATCACAGCTGAAGACAGTGCACCGCAGACTAGCAATTGTGTGCCCTGTGATCCCTGGACTGACATGAAACTGTACTTGGCTACCACCCAGCGTCCTGAGAGAGGACTGTACTACATATTGCTAGCCCCAGAAAAGTTCAAAATTCAGAATTTAAAGTGCTGTTTCTGCTGAACGTCTATGACTTTCACAGTATTAGAATGTCAACTTCAAAAACTGTGGCCCAATTATATAGAGAGAAATTTCAAATGGTATTTATAAGGGCCAGAAAAAAATTGATGTAAATTCTGTTAGTTTAACAGAAGCCAGGAAAAGATTTAGAAAAATGAACAAGACCACTGACATAAATAAAATCTCCTACTTATTTAAACTATAAATCAATTCACCTTTTTAGAAAATAACCAGTTATGATCACCAAATATATAAAATGTACAATACCTTTTGGTCTAACGATTCTATTTCTAGGATTCCGACCAACCAAATCCTCTTATTTACATATAAGATACAAATATAAGAATATTCATTAAGACCTTATTTGGACTATGAAAAGCCACAAACATCCTAAAGTCTACCTAAAGGAAAATAAGTTCAAATAAATTACAATAGAAATGTCTAATGGAATTCTGTACAACCATTAAAAAGAATGAGATAGTTTAAAGGTTGTATTGACATGAAGTGATTCCATTTGGGGAAGGAAAAAGTATTTACGTATATTTATACATAAAATTATAAAGTTCTTAGGCGCTGTGGCACACACCTATAATCCCAGAGGTTCGGAAGACAGGAGGATCGCAAGTTCAGAGCCAGCCTCATCAACTCAGTGAGAACCTTTCTCTAAATAAAATACAAAATAGGGCTGAGGGTGTGGCTCAGTGGTTGAATGTCTCTGAATTCAATCCCCAGTACCAAAAACAAAGTTCTAGACATTAACTTGGAGACATGGGATGAACATAAGAGGACTTTAGGTATTTTTGCATTAATAGAATTGTGGGGTTTTATTTTGTTTTGGGTTTGGTTTTTGGTTTTTTCTGGTACCAAGGATTAAACCTAGGGGCATTTAACCACTGAACTACATCCCAGTCCTTTTTTTCAATTTTTTTTTTTAGACAGAGTCTCACTAAGTTGCTTAGGGCCTTGATAAGTTGCTAAGGCTGGCTTCAAATTTGCCATCCTCCTGCCCCAGCTTCTCCAGCCACTGGAATTACAGGTGTGTACCACCATGCCTGGAGCATTAATCAAATTTTTATAACTATGTACTAATCTTTCATTCATAAAGCATATATACATGTGTATAAGCCACTAAGACATTTTTGTACACTACTCATAAGAAGTTCTAATATTAGTGATAAAATTAACTTGGGGAAAGGGGATAGAATTATGAATGATTTCAACTTTTCCTCTCTGTTAACCCTTCTTTCCACAACACACACGGCATATCTATAAAATCAGAAAGCATTAAAATTACTAAATAAAAATTTCAGTGAAAAAATTAGAGGTCTCCCAGGTAAGCTAACTGAAAAGTCAAGGTGCATTACAATAATAAGATCTCATTTTCCTAAAGCAGGGTCTACCCCCAGCCTTGTATATTAATAAATCATCATGCTACATGTCCTTGAAAAAAACGCAAAGAGACACGTTAGGTTGCCACTGCCTCCCCTGGAAGGGGAGGGAGAAGAGAAGTTATAGGGCTTGAGGAAATGGAAAAAATACTTTTTAAAACAGGTTTGTGATCACATGTGTAAAATATCTATTTATTAGATAAAATAATGAAGAAAAATTTAAAAAGCTTTTAAGAAGGAAAAATGCCACCAAAACTGCATTTAAAATTGATTTAAATTATAGGATGAGAAATTTTTTGTTCATGATGTCCAGAGGCCCAAAGAAATACCTGAGTGTTATTAGTCTCAAGCAACTTAATAACCATCTATGTCCTAAGTAAGAATACCCATTTGGAAGGATAATTTGCATAAAGTACAAAAATTATTCTTAACCACATTTACTTACTAATGGGATGTGTGTGTTTATTGGTCAACTGACAACTTCTCTAACCTTGGAATCAGGTTGGATGCTGTCACTCATTTCCTGTGCCACATTGATTTTTAGTGGTACTAGCTTTGTATCATAACAATCACTAAAAACTCAGCCACCCAAAGATATGACCTCACTGAAAGGACTATAGTAAGATCAGTGTTGAAACTGTGAACTATCTATAGCTAGCAATTTACAAAGATATTGAGTACTATTATGTTTCCCTTGAATATTTAAAATATCCTACATAATACCTGTAAGTCCCCTTCTGAGGCCCAAGAGACCTAAGTGCAACTTGGGAACAATGGGTTCTTAGAGCATAGAATGGTCTTCCCTGTCACCTTGTTGGTTCTACATTAGCCACTTATTTATGCTTAGAAAATGCTACTATATGAGCTAGGCATGGTGGTGCACACCTGTAATCCCAGCGGCTGGGGAAGCTAAGGCAGGAGGATCTCGAGTTCAAAGCTAGCCTCAGAAATTTATGAAGGTACTTAGCAACTCAGTGAGACATGTCTCTAAGTAAAATATAAAAAAAAGGGCTCAGTGGTAAAGCCTGAGTTCAATCCCTGGTACGAAAAGTAAAAAAAAAAAAAAAAAAAAAGAAGAAGAAGAAGAAGAAAGAAAATTCTACTATATGGCAAGTGTGGTGGTGCACACCTATAATTCTAGCAACTCTGGAGGCTGAGGAAGGAGGATCATAAGTTCAAAGCCAGTCTCAGAAACTTAGCGAGTCCCTGGGCAACTTAGGAAGACCCTATATCAAAACAAAAAATGTTGGGGATGACTCAGTGGTTAAGTGTCCCTATGTCCAATTCCTGGTGCCAAAAAAAGAAAGAGAAAATTCTACCACATCAACTAAGCAAAGAGTAAAATAAATTAGCAAACCTTGAAGTACGGGGAAATGGGATGCTTTTTAAGTCTCTCTGATAATTAACAGATTTGGATAATTCATGATGCTCTTCTGGCACCCACAATTCCTCCCCCCGCCCTTGTCTTTGAGCTCCCTCTTGTAACTCTACAGGGGCATGAAAAATTTTATAGTGATTCCAAGTAAAAGTAAAATCACGACTCCTGAGAGCTCAGGCACCTGTTATCTTCAGTTCACATCTATGACTATTTAGCACCATGTCACAAGAAAACACCTAGGAAAGGTGAGGAATATTTAATAATATTAACCAAGTTCCTGATTGCTTCATCACTGATACATAAATACCAGTTTCCTAATTTCAGTGCATATATCTAAGCAGTAAGCAAACAGTCCTGAAAAGGGGGAGAATTATGCATGGACTGAATATTCCTCTTGGCAGAGTATAAAAATAACTTCAGCTTTAGGCAAAGAATTAAGAACCGGAAATTTTTATTTTTGTGTGC